>NW_027257618.1:0-151481 GCF_043159975.1 Macaca nemestrina
TCCTGGGTTTGTGACGTGGTCAGAGTCCTTGTCTTTGATTTCCTAACACAAGTTGTTAAAGTTGGAAGTGAGTGTGAAATTGAGTTAGTCTAGCTTTATTCTTTCACGGATGAGAAGTGAATTATCTTCAGCAAGGTGGGTGCAGGCGTGGTCCCCGGGGGTCACTGTGGTGAACAGGCCGCCCTTGTGGGGAGCCAAGTTCGTCATCACTGGGACAGAGCCCAGGACACTTCCCCAGCTGGCCAGCCTCTTCCTAGAACCTCACACATTGCAAAGGATGGAGTCCAGATCTATACCGTGAAGAAACGAGGGTGGTTACAGAAAGCACCACGATCTCAGCTGAGTGGCTCTGAGCACCCCAACGTTGGGGCACCTCAGCATCCTGTGTGGCTCAGGCTGTGCCCAGCAGGGAGGCCGGCCCGATCGAGCTGCGGTCTCCACCCTGAGAGTGAGGGCTCCTTCCCCCAGCGCGAGTTAAAGCATCATGTGTCCACCTGTGCAGTGGCTGGTCCCAGTGGCCCTGGAGGGCTGAAACCCTGGGTCCCGCCACTGGTCCGGGGCATCCGTTTCCCCTTCCTGCAGTTCCTGTGTCTGTGTGTCCAGGGGCCTCCGATCCCTGTCTTAGGACCATGGCTGAGGGGTCAAGTTCACCCGCTTTGGAGCTGGCCCGGATCTTGGTTCTGTGGATCCTCGCTGTGTGGCTCTGGAGCAGTTCTGTCCTCAGGAGATGGATCCTCACAGCCGCCTCTTGGGGCCATGAGGAGACTTAATAGGACGACCCCCGGGTAGCTGCTCAAAGCCCTGTGCGGGGCCAGCCCTGTGTCTCCACCAGTTCCTTTGCTCTGTGCTCCCCCCCACTGTCACATCGCCAGCCTTTATTTCCTTTACCTTGGACCCAGACAGCGAATGCTCCGCTGGTCTTGGCAGCCCCTTCTCTAGTCTATCCTCAAATCACTTCCTGACGGACAGCCATGACTAGCCATCGGCGTGACCAAAACCCCACAAAATAGAACCCAACTTTCCTATTAAGCTGTACAGAGCTGTCCCAGCCCCACTTCCCACAGGCTGGCCTCATTCACCATGGGATCCGTGGTTCTCACCTGGGGCTGGGGGTGCCCCTGGCATCTGGTGGGGAGTGTCAGGGATGTCCCTCCAGGCCCAGTACAGTCCCCCAGCCAGTGGCCGGCAGACAGCAGCACCCAACCTGATGTCCCTGTGGCTTCTGGTTCCCCGAGGCTGGCTGTGCTTTGCTGCCTCTACATGCTCTCAGACGTGTGCCCTCTCTCCACCTTCACTGGTTAGCAGTGTTCCATCCATTAGAGCTCAAAGCACTGCCTCCCGGCAATGCAGCCCCTTCTCCTGGCCTGCCGTCTGCCTGTGCCCCACGGTCTGTACCGTGTCCTCACGGACCGATCAGAGCGAGGCTCCCAGGGATGGAAAGGTTCCTGCTTGTGTCTGCTTGTGTCTCTGTCCCGCCTTCTCTGGACCCGGCACCGTGGCCTTTGCCGACAGAGGTCTTGGGTTGATTGTCAGCGAAGCAGACAATCTATATGGCTCTAAATGGCTGTGAACATGCTTGATTGGGTTATTTTAAAAATAGTTGTATATGTAAACATTTGAGTGTGACACAGGTGGATTTTTGGGCTAATGGTCTTGTTCTTCAGGGAGTAACCACAGGCCCATGCACAAGGACCATTTCCAGCCGATTTATGGAACGCTGTTCTACCTGGTTAATTTTCAACGTTATCTCAGCCTGAGAGGTAGGTCAGCATGTGACGAAGTTCACTGGTTTGAATCCTAATCTGCTCCTTAGGAGCTGCACCTTCCATGCCTTCGTTTCTTCCTTGGTTAGGTAGGGAAGGGATGAGCTACCTCAGAGTTGTGAGTGAGGCCTGCATCGAGTGACCGCATTAAAGTGACAAGGACTGCACCCGGAGTGTTGATATTTAAAGACCTTTAAACATCGCGATGCTGCATTTTGGTACCCAGGTAAAACAGCAAAGTTCTTTCAGATGCAGACACAGACCCTCGGTGAGGTGGGGGGCTGATGGCAGGAGGTGGACCACCGACCCTGTAACGAGGGCGTGGTCTGCTCGAGGCTGAACGAAGTGCACATCATTGCATGTACCACGGAAGTCCCTCTCGTGAAGTCCTGGAAGGGTCCATGTGGCTGAGCCGTGTGGTCTGTCCATGACGTCCGGCAGAAGCAGAGCTTTCGGGTGCAGCCTTGCTCTTGTGCGCACAGCCCTCAACGGTCTCAAAAGTCTGAGGCTTAAAGCAGGCTTGGGGTTTCCTTACACCTCCTGGACATCTAATTTGCCTGGCAAACATGTTTTTCTTGAGTGTAAAGGTGAAGGAGTGGGTGATTCTGGTGAAAGTGTACTAATTACTGTACTTCTGGGTCAGTGGCGCTCGGTTGAAGACACTATCTGCCCTGGATGGACATCTCTGGGATGGTGAGAACCGGTGGCTGGATGTCGCGGGGTTGCCAAGAAGATGCCAATTTTCTCCTTTTTCCTGAGTAACAACACCCTACTTTGTTTAGGGAAGCAGCACACCCAGCTGAAAATCCAATTCTCTTGTACGGCGGAGCGGCTGGTGACACAGGTCCAGATGCTGGGATGCTGATGGGGGGTCCTGGAGTGGGAGGTGTCAGGAGGCTTTCCTGACCCACAGCAGCCCTGGGCCCTTGTCCGGCCTTCTTGCCCGGGGCATGACACCTGGAGGGAAAGCAGCTTCGGGGGCCCGAGGGCCAGAAGGCAGAGTCCTGGCGTGTGAGGCAGGCCTGGGCCAGGCTCCTCGGAGGATGTCACAGACCTGCTGCCCATGCAGGGACCACCCACCTCTGAGCCCCACGCAGATGTTCCTCCATAGCCGAGTGAAATCCTGGTACAGCGAGTGAGGCAGTCAGAGGCACCTTTTGTGGAAGGAGGACAAAGCTGGAGAGAAAGAGGTTTTCCTAAAGGCACAAGGCGCTGATTCTGCGTTAGGGATAATTCCTAGGAGTGTGGTTGCTGGTGGGTGGAAAACTAGCCAGAGAATAAGTGGGAGTGGCACTTGCTGGTATTTAACTGATTCGTTCACGAATGGTCCGAGCAGTTCCAGTGAAAAGAACATTTCGGACCCAGAAGTTTTCATCCTGCCTGACAATGAGCATGACCGTGGGCTGTTCCATCCTTCCTGGGCGACAGTGAGAGGGTCTCAGGCCCTTCCGGCCCTGTGCTGGCATTTCCCCAGGGTGTGTGCCCCATCCTGAATAGGCTGGAATGCCTCTGGGTGCAGCTGAGTCTCTTGAAAAGGGAAGAGACATGTGATGTGCTCTGGCTGAACAGGAAAACGAGGGAGGACAGGGAGAGGGGCCTGGAGGTGAGGAGGATGGTGAGCAACACTGGGGACAGAGGAAGTAGGGTAACACCAGGGACAGGGGGACGGAGGGTAACGCCGGGGACAGGGGATGGAGGGTAACACCACTTCTCCAGGTGCCTTTGGGGGATGCTGCCGCCTCTCGCACCCCAGAGTGAAGTCAACAGGATTCTGTCCCGAGGAGCCCCAGAGCCTGGCAGCTGGGATTGTCGCAGTATGAACCACTGTTCACTAGCTCTGCACCCTGGGACAGGCTCCCTGGTGTTTCCACCCTGGTTTCCCATCTGGACAGTGGGACCCTGAGTGTCCCCGTCCCAGCTGCGCCCAGAGCCCTGGACTCCAGCGTGTCGTCGGCACTCATTAGCGTTTCTTTTGTTGTGGTCCGTGGACGAAGTGGCTCTCTCTTTGTGTGTTCACAGCCCTCCTGCTCACTTTACCTTCTGGGAACACTTTTTACATAGCTTCGTATGTGGGGAGGACTCGAGTGATTAATGGAATGTTTCATCAGGTGCAGTTCTTCTGTTTCCCAGTTTTGACACAACATTTGGTGAAATTTCCAGGGACTCCTGTGGTCAGCCTCACGGTTTCACTCTGTCACTTTCTAATGCAGTATTCTTTGGGAGTCTTTTCAATTAAGCGCCATCATTTAAAAATAAGTTTTATAATATGCAGTTTCAGGTTAATTCTTTACCTTTGTGTCTCAGGCAGTAGCTACCTACCTGTGAGTAGTCACAAAGGTTCACGCAGTTTTCTCTAGCTGTCCCTAGCTCGTAGCTCAGCAGGTCCCTTCAGATGAGTCAGCCAGCTGTGTACCTGCATGTTCAGGATACTTGTCAGGGGCCTTCCTCAGAGCAAGACCGACGCTCACCTCATCCTTGGGACTTTGGAGCCCGCCCTGGAGAGACTCCAGCCACGTCCAAAGGGGCCGTCCGGGTCCCACAGGCTGGTGGGAGTGACTTCTGAGCCACTCCAGACCACACTTTGTGTTCCTACACCCCACAAAGCCACTTAAAGTGCCATGTTCTGGTGCTGTGTGCCTCACCAGTGTGCCATACAAGCCTGCACGGGGATCTGAGCGGGCGCTGCCTTCCTCAGGCTATGCTGGAGTTTTGGGGCAACTGGAGCACTCCTGGCTGTGATTCTCGCCACTGTCTGGGCTTCCCTAGAGGGTCTCACCTGCAGCGTGAGGACCACATCGGCAGCCACTGAGGAGCCGCCAGGTGCAGCGTTGGTCCCACTCAGTCCTTCTCGACTTTGGTGAGAGAGTAGACAGCAAAACTTCAGCTGGGAGCCCCAGGCCTTCTCTGCTTGGGGCCCTGGGACTGACATAGCACAGATCCTGCCATCCACGTGCTGGGGGCCCCGCCGTGCGGCTCCCTCCTCTGGTCGGGGGCTGCACCCTTGGGCTGTGCAGCTCCTGGTTCTCACACTCAGGGGCCCAGGGAGGGTGGTGGATGAAGAGAGAAGGAGAAGGGTGGCAGTTTGAGCCCAATTGTGTTGGCTTCATCTTCCGCCTCTTGTCCCTAAGTACATTGGCAAAGTTTTCCAGGTGAAAACTCAGAAGGGATTTTTAATGACTGGAATCTGTGAATTCCATGGAAGCCAAGTCTGTCCACCTCTTTCACCCACCTCATTTCTCCCCGTTGGGGCTGATTTTGGCAGCGTTCATAGGGGCAGGGACGGAAGGGGTGGGGGCCAGCCGTCGGCCCTGTGTCCCTCCCTTCCTCCCCTCAGCGCCACAGCATTTCGGTGTCATCCCCTTCCGTGCACGCGTCCTCATGAAAACCAAGTGCGGCTGGAGGGAGATGCCTGCGCCCACTCCCGTGACCTTCCCGGCCGGCCTGGCTGCAGCGGCCTCTCGGCAGGCATCTTTCTGGTGCTGCCTCCGTGCCCCTCCCATCACCTGATGCTCGTGTTCCTGAATCTTCACGCGTGTGCTCTGTGCAGCCACCTCACGGGCTCCCTGAGAAGGAAGACAGTGTCTCACACTGGTCAGAATGCTCTTCTCTGTCCACTGAATAGTCCAACACAGAATCATTCCTCTGTGATTATTTATGCTTTGTTATGTAGAACTGGAATAAAGAAAAAGTGAATTTAGACATTACAGCCATCAGGTTGAAGCTTAGTAATTGCATTAGGGAATTAAATGGAAGCATTTGAGCTTCTCGAGTTCTAATTCCACATCTTCGTATCCCCATCACCCCCCATACCCAGTGTCTAACAGAGCTCTTGGTCTAGGAGTTTCTTGATAAATGCTTACTGAATTGAACTGGACTGAGCTTAACATTCCCACCCAGAGTTAGAAGCCAGTCCCTGAATAAATTGCATTTAGAATATGAGTTTGATGTTACTGTGGTAAGGGGTATCCTACACGTCATAATTCCTAGTCAATATCGGGTATTTAGTCAAATAGACTCAAGTATAGAGAAGCATAGGCCCATCTGGCAAAAGGGCAAGGCACGCTGCTTTAGGTCCAGGTCCCCAATATCAACTATGAAAATAAAACGTCAACTCCAATGACAGCCCTGTCCTCAGCTGGTCACTGTTTATGCTAACAATTATAAACAGCTTGAACTTGCTGTCCTGAGAGGCAACACACCCTCCATTCTCTCTGCAGTGTAGCTGCCTTGGTGGATGGAACATGCCCCTCCTCCCTCCCTCTCCCTATCCCTCCCTCCCCCCTCCTCTCTCCCTCCCTCTCCCCTCCTCTCTCCCTCCTTCCCCTCTCCTTCTTCCTATCTTCTCTCACCTTTCTCCCCCCACCTTCTCTCCTGGACAAGGGGCAGAAGAGAGGAGATCTCCGGAATCTTCTGCTTCATCCAAGCAGCTTGGGGGCAGCATCAACAGCTGCAATTTGGCTGCCCCAGCAGGTGCCTCAGGGCAGCCTTTCTAATGGGAATCCTGGAATCATGTCTTTCCTTAATGTGTCCTAAAGGCTGGAGGACATGAAGTGAAACAATGCTCCATGCTCAGTCCTGTGATTTTGTGTAATTATTGGACTTACTTTGAAATTTAACTAAATGATACCCAAGGTAGAGCATGAAAAAAAAGAAAAAACAGGCTATGGTGTTTGAAAAACAAACAAAACCGTTTGGTTTGTTGGTTTGTTCTTAGACCTTCACAGGCTCCTAGGTCACACGTTTCAGTTTCTTAGCAAGTGGCATTCTCTGCAGAAGCTGTGTCAGTCTCTGTTTGATGATGTCAGCCACAGCAGAAAGAAGCACTCCGTAGGCCCCGTGCTCAGCACCTTGGCGTGAGCTCCTGCCATCTTCTGTTCATGCTCATCACAGCTCTGTGCAGTGGGCATCCTCCTGATCCCTGTGGGAGGATGGAGGATGGAGGCGGAAGGGTGAGTGATGGCAGGATCACATGAGGGGTCTCTCCCGAGGTAGGGAGGGGAACTGGCCCAGGACCTTAGTGCCCATCGCATCCTTCTTCCTCCTCCTCTGCCTCTCTGTGACTGTTTGACTCAGGCTGCAGGGACAGACATGAGTATGTGCAGAGCCTGTGTGCACCCCTGGGAATGTGTGCTCATATTGGCAGGGAGGGATGTGAGTGTGTACAGAGCGTGTGTGCACACCTTGGCGGTGTATGCCGGCGTTGGCAGGGACAGATGTGAGCGCGTATGGAATGTGTGTGCACACCTTGGGGATGTGTGCTGGCATTGGCAGGGACAGATGTGTACAGAGCGTGTGTGCACACCTCGGGGTGTATGCTGTCGTTGGCATGGACAGACGTGAGCGTGTACAGAGCGTGTGTGCACACCTGGGGGTGTGTGCTGGTGTTGATAGGGACAGATGTGTACAGAGCGTGTGTGCACACCTGGGGGTGTGTGCTTATGATGTTTTGTAACCGGCAAATACGTGGCCTGTTGCATCGGGCGGCCCTGCGCCCATGCTGAGCCCGTCAGTGGCCCTCGGGTTGGGGTCTCCATCTGTCCAGACAGCACTCGAGTGGCTTGAGGTTTCAGATTCTTCCTCTACGGATACTTGGGCTTCCTCAGGACCAAACATCAGAACCAGCCAACTGCAAACTACAAGAACGTTCAAATGCATCTTCAGTAGGAAAAACAAAAGCAATTGGAAAAATTTTCCAACGTGACCCCGTGGTTAAGCCGTTAGATACTCCAGCCAACAGATTGAGTCACTTTAAAATTCACACCAATTAAAATGGTTGTAAGAGTTGCAGAGCTTTACCGCTAAACCTTGAAATAATTGAAGCATTCTGCTCCACTTGCTTACAAACTAGAGTTGGGGATACCTTTCAGTCCAAAGTAGCAACCTTCTAAATCCAGCTTAGATGCGAGGCTCCCACTGACACAGGAAGAGACAGTGGCCCTTGATTATTCTCCTGTGTTCAGATACTGTGTCATTTCTTTTTGTTTTTTTCTTTCTTTTTTTTTTTTTTTTTTTTTGTATCCTGATCATCACTTCTGCTTTTCCAATTCAAACTAAAGGGAGTTTAGCTCTGTTTTGGAGAAGCTGTGGTTAGTAGTTTCTTTTCATGGTTTGCTTAATCTCTTAAGTCTGGTGCTTACATTACCCAAATAGACTTTTCTTTAGTACGACAGTGCCATAACCCAGGGCTTCTCCCTCCATATCTGCTCCCCAGGAGGCTCCCTAGGAATGGGCGCTGGAGATCCAGCCCCCCTCCATGTGCCATTTTCTTTGAGTCCAAGGTAGCTTTGGCTCAGAGAAGAAAAGAGGCCTCCGGGTTAGGTGCCTCTGACTGCTTGCTTGTGAAATGTTTAATGATAAGGCGACTTCCAAACTAATTTACACATTGATAGTTGTAGCTTGAAGTATCACCGCAGTCAGAAGAACAAGAAACACTCCCATAAAGTAGATAAGCAGAAAAAAGCCATAGAAGTTTAATAAAGCGCAAATAAAATGGTGTTGTAAGAATGTCCAGTGGGAAATGCTCTCAGTCCAGCCAGATCCAGCTGTGGCGTCAGTCCAGCTGTGGTGTCCTCCTGTAAAAACATTCAGCCACATGTGGCCCTGATCGCAATCACTACTCTGAATTGTGATCCAGAATGTTCTTGGGGGCCGATGCTGGGACTGTTCCAGCAGCTCAATCTGATTGGGCGTCACGGTGGTGATGTGCTTAGCGCGGCCAGCTGGGCTGAGTGGTGGCCACCCGTGCACTCGCCACGTGCAGCCGTTATTCTGGTGATGGGGTTGCATGCGCCCCGGCTTGTCCACCTGGGCTATTAAAGTACTGGGAACCCAACCGCGGGCGGTGCCTCCCGATATGGGAGCTGTCTTTTTTATCCAGGGCCCTCTGGCGCTGCAGAACCCTGCTGCCAGTCTGAGCTCACAAGGAGGTACCGGAGGGCTCTGCTGGGGCATGGAGGTCCCTGAGCAGGTGGTCGCTTATTGCTTGTGGAGTGGTCCATGGCCTGTGAGTTTATTCTCGGGGTTTGTGTGGGCGAGGTTAACCAGTTCACAGCTGGGCACTTACCCCTTACACAGGTGACACTAGTTAAAGTGGAATCTATATTAGCTCACACGGGAGTGTGTGAGGAGCTGGGAGGGTGGGGAGGCTTGGCCTTAGCACTAGGTTCCCGGGCTCCTGACGTTTCTGCGTCTTCCAGTTGAGGGGCCGTCAGAGCCGCTGTGGGTCCTGAAGACAGTGGGTGCCATATGGACCAGGGGATGCAGAAGCCTCTAGAGGCTGCGGGAGGCAAGGAGACGGTCGCTTCCCCAGAGCCAGCCCTGCCGCCACTTCGACGTTAGATGGTGGGACCTGTTTTGAACTCCAGCTTCCAGAAATGTGAGAAAATAAGTCAGAGTTTAGGGCGCTAAATTTGGGGTGATTTAGTGGAGAAATAGAAAACTAGCCCACAAATGTGCACGCATTGAAATGTGCTCTGTCCAGGTGTTCACAGTGGTGTGAGGGAGATGGCATCAGGGTTCTGGGAACTGTGCAGTTTTACTGAAGGAAGGGGGCTCGCCACGCCTTTCCTCATATAACTGAAGGTATGTATGCCTGCCACACTGCCCAGGAGACAGGGACTAGAATTCTGACTTTATTTCTTATGGGAACCAAGCCACAGTCAGAACACGGTGAGGGCCGAGACGAGCTTCCTACAGCGTGAACTGGGAAGAGGAATCGCAAGTAGTTTGTGTTTTTCTACACAGACCTGTCCTTTTCAGGTTTTGTTAAGTTTTGGAAAAAGGGAGAAGCCAGGCACACCTCGGCGAGGGACAGTGTTTCTGGAGGTGGTGCGGCTTCAGCCTGAAAATGGCCGTGTGGTTGGGAGGCTCAGAAACTGCCCTCCAAGGGCACTCATCTATTCCTTATTGCAGTAATACCTCGTTTACAGAAATCCACAGAAATGACAGTGCGGGAGGCTTCTGGTCTGGATGGGTTTGTGTGGACCGAGGTCACGGGGTGTTGTCCCAAGTGCTAATCCTGACCTGGCAGAGGCTCTGTTCCCAAATAATTATTCCACAGTTTCAGAGCCTATATCTGAGTGATAGTCTTTTAACTTTGTTGCATAAAAGGAAACAAAGTATGTCTTGAGGGTCTAAAAATCCATGTGGTAATCATGGCTGTAAACTCATACATGGGGCTTTGGGATGGAGTGAAAACCACCGTCACCTGGCGTGGACGCTGCGTGGTATTTTTAGCATGGTGGCCTGCTCTTGCCTTGAACTCTATCTGCAGTGTGAGCAACAGCTGTGCATTTGAGAAATGTGGACAGGTCAGGCTTGCTCCTCCAGGGGCCTGCAGGCATCCGGGTGAGGGGCCTGGGATGAGGCCACATCAGTGGGAAGGAGCTTGGTTGTGTCAGCAGATATGTCTGCCTCTACAGGCCCGCAAGCCAGCCAGAACCCAGTTTTCCTTTGGTCATCTAATGCCAGAAGAAACCTGTTTCTTAGAGATTCTCATAATTTATATTAATGAACCATTTGACCGTACATAAAATGTTATAAATGCATGAGGCTTTACAACTTGGCAGATGTGTAACTCACATGTCATTGTACCAAACTGTTGAAGATATTTGTTTCACTTGAAGGTTGTTAGCATTTTATGTGCAAAGCAAATGCCAGTAGCATTTTGCAGGAGTATTTTGGAATTTTAAACACAGTGGGATAGTGCTGGGTCTCTGGGATACTGGTGAGGTGGACGTGACCTCAAGCTCTTGTAGCTTGCAAGCAGGATTGCTAAATTGTCACAACTGCAGTGCTGGAAAGTCAAAGTGGATTTCTGTAAATGAGGTATTAGTGCAATAAGGAACAGGTGAGTGTCCGTGGAGGGCAGTTTCTGAGCCTCCCAGACACCCCAGGAGGAAGCGGGGGACGGGGGCAGTTACCCACCAGAACCTGGACGGTGAAGCTGGGTTTGCCGGTGGCCCTGCTTGGCAGGTCATTACATGCAATAAGAAACAGGTGAGTGCCCTTGAGAGCGGTTTCTCGGCCCCCTTCAGAACCACAAGTGGAAGACGCTCCAAGGTGGGGGGTGGGGGTTCGGTTAATCCACAGGAGCCTGGATGGTGGAGCTGGGTTTGCTGGTGGTCCTGCGTGGCAGGTCATTACATGCAATAAGGAACAGGTGACTGCCCTTGAGGGCGGTTTCTCGGCCTGCTTCAGAACTGCAAGTGGAAGACGCCCCAAAGTGAGGGGGGGGCTGGTGGTCGGTTATCCAGTGGGGCCGGATTTGCTGGTGGCCGCTGCGTGGCAGGGCACGGCGTGGAGCGATGGGAGGGGAGTGGAGTGGGAATAGAGGATGCACCCTCCACAGCTACTGCTGGGAGTTGGCTCTGGTAGCAGAAGGGGCATAGATAGAGGGATTCCCATCAGGGGCAACACGACTGGGGTCCCACGTGTGGTGGATGCCGAGGTGTGGCTATATGTAATCTCAGTCTGCACAGCCGTCCTGGTGAGTGGGTTCAGTTACCTTCCCATCTCACATTTGAGAAATCTCGGGGGCTCACATCACAGCTAGGTGGGTTGGAACTAATGTCTCCGGCAGGACGTTGGCCCCAGAGCCCAGATCTTACCCGCCCCCGCTCTTTTCAGTCCACCAAGCTTGTAGAGAGGGTTGTGTGGTGGTGGGTGGCGGCTGAGAAACCAACACAGTAGAAGGCGGGGAGGAACTAAACCAGGCAGGAGACACAGGCAGTGCTTGGGAGGTCTGCACGGGGTGTGGGTGTGGGAGACACCTCTGGGCCAGTGAACCCCGTTCTGTGCTCCTGGCTTGCCCAACCTTGGCCCTCAGCCACATGCTGCGTGCTTTAGGTGAAATCTCAGTCGCTCGTGTGGTGCGGGCATCTTTTCTCCCTGGCTTTGCCTCTCTTTAAATCACGGAGTCTCAGTGGGGATGGCGGGGCGGATGGTGGTCCATGGAATTTGCCCTCCACCTCCTCATCCTTGTCCTGTCCTGTCTGGCCTGTTACCTGAATCTGTGTCTCTTCAGAGCCTGCAAATGAGTGGAGGCCACGACAGCCTCTCGCTGACCGACCTCTCAAACTTTTATTCATCAGAATAGTGTTAAATGCCGATTCCTAGGCACCCCCATTGGACTCTACGCCTGCCTAGCATGGGTACTTTGGGGAAGGTAGAGGATTGCTGGGCTGTTCCAGGGGGGAATTTGCATTGTTGAATGTCTATTGTGTTCCTTCCAGCACTCTACTTTCCACGCACACGTGGCATTAAACCTGGAAGACCTCTGGGTGCTGTGCTGGTGAGGAAGCCCCGGCTGGACGAGGGGCTGCTGGGGCTCGGACTTGATTCCTGGGCTGGGGGCTGCGGGCTGCGGGCTTATTCTCTTCAGTGGGTCTGCTGATGGGATGCCCTGAGAAGTCCTGCTGTGCACTCAGGGGAAGGTGCAGAGACAGGCTCAGAAAAGACAGACCATGGATTTAAAAATTCCTACTGGAAAATCTTTTATGAGCAAAGTAATTTGCATCTAACTGAAGACAATCATTGCTTGAATAATTGGTTTGTTTACAAAGTTGGTCCTATGAACAGATTAAAGTTTTCATTCATGCCTTATCTATAATGTGAATAGGAGCTATTACCGCAACTTAAATTAGCTTTAAATTTCGTATCAGATTGCAGTCCAGATTACAAACGGCTGCTTGATAATCTAATTGATAAAACGGAGGAATTTAGTGCTTGGAACCCAGAGTGAAGGGAACAGAATTGCTTTGGTTTCTCAAAAGGGTGTTGACTGAGTGGTGACCTGGGGTGAAGAGAAGTGGCTAGAGTCATTACACTCGAGGAGATGATCTGCCCCCGCCTTTCTCAGCTGTCTTCTGGACAAAACAAAGGGTGATAAATGGAAAAAATTCAGCACTGAGTTCGTCTATGCCCTGAGCTTCTCATACAGTCATTAATGGGCTGTATCTGTGAAGCCTCCATACAGGCACAAAGGAATTAGGCTAGAGTAAGGCGGCCGGCGACCTCTGGCGTCTGGACCGCGTGTCACTTCCTAAAGCCCTTTTGGGTGAAATGACAGTGGCAATGTCGTTGTTCGGAGGAGTGTAATCTCACGTATGAGATGCAGATTTTAAACACCAAAGTCAGGAAGCTTGGTGGGAGTGGCTGTCTTCCAAGTGGTTTTCTGTGCTGCCATGGATGAGGCGTGGATGTGTCATCTGTTGGTGAGATCCACTGGTGAAGGGGCTAAGCAAACCATGGAGGTCGGGGGTGTGAAGCTGCATCTCTTCTGGCATCCCAAGGAAATACATCTTGTAAAACTTGTGAATTTGACCCTGACCCTAACCCCAACCCTGAGTGTTGAAGTCTGGTGCAGTGTCTTGAGCCCTCTTCTGCATTGAGGGTGAGTGACTGTAAATGACCGATTCCTCAGTGGTGAAAGTTCAAATGTAGCTTCCCTGAGGAAGCCAGACCTCGGTCACCCGTATCTCCATTGTAAACACTGCGGCCCCTACGCGGGTGGCTGCAAGTTTCCAGGCCTTCCTTGGAGAAGCAGCCGTGAGGTGCTTGATGATTTGATAACATCAGCCACCTTCTGTCTTCTGTCTAATCACGGTACAAATGATTCTCCTACAAGGAAATGGATCTGGTTTCTTCCTGATCGTTGGAAGAAGCAGCCTGCCTAGGGACTCCACCGTCCTCTGCACTTTCACAGCGAAGCCTGTGTCTGTCTCCAAGGAGTGTCACGTGTGTCGTGGGAATCGCTTCCTTAATTCTTCCTGCTTTTGATAGCTCGGGTAGCTCTGCCTGTTTCACCCGGGATGAGCAGCGGGTGGTCTCTGGCTGCTGTGGGACTAGGGCTTGGGGGTGCATCATCACATCCGGTGGCCTGTCCAGGTGGGCATCATTGTCTTTTGCCTGTTGCCTGAGGCAGCTGTGATGCCATGGGGGTCATGCTTGTCAGGGCCAACCCAGTTCTTCCCGTGTACACCTCTCCTGCTGGAGTGCCTTTCCTTATGATGACTTGTTGAATTAACGTGGAGAATGCAGAGAGGCTCTGGGCCTCTCTCTCTCCCATTCTTACTCCCTGGAGCTGTGAAGCCCGAGAAGGGAGCCCATAGCCAGAGGCTCCTTTAAATTTAATTAGAATAAAGATTTGATTACATAGCTAAACACATTTGAAAAGAACTTCACAGATGAAATTCCAGATTCAACCCTTCAGGCCCAGTGGCCACGTTTCGGGGCTCAGCAGCTGTAGGTGGCTGTTGTCTTTCTGTGTTGGCTGAGCAGATTGGGGCGTTTCCAGTTCAGCAGGCAACTCTCTTGCATGGCTCTGCCTGTGGTGAGGGCACCTAGGCTGGAGAGCCTCGTGGGGATCCCTTAGGCCTCCGGCTGCAGCCAGGCTGCACGGTTCCTGTGCCCCGGGTCCTCTGCAGGCCCAGATGGATCCCACCACAGAGCCAGCACTGCTAGACTTGGGTACTGTGTGCAGACAGCAGAGGGTCACGTCCGGGCCTTGCAGGGGCTGGGGTGACTGGCCTCCTTGGCCAGGCTTCTGTTTCCGAGTCTTCAGGGGAAATGCATCCACCATCCACCATCCACACCGTGCACCAGAGGAAAACTGCAGGCTTCTCTGTGGATGGTGAATTGAGATCATGCAGAGTGACTAGGTTTGGGCTCCTGAGCAGCGTGGAACCTGATACCTTTAGGTGGAACCTGACATGCCTCCATGTGTACATGGCAAAGAGAATGCAGCATTGTCAGCTTGAATCCAGATGTGCTCCCGTTTTGAGGTGGAAGGTTCTGGGAGTATTGGCCATTGGTGATTGTGCTGCCGTGGAGGACTTTGAATGCAGGCACTGGTTTGGGATAACCCTGGTTTCCTGGTCCTGTATGTGGGCATCCCTGAATATCCCGGACTGGAGGAAGGCAGGGCAGATGGGAGGGTGACAAGAGGTGTCAGGTGTTTCCAGCTTTGGGGACTGATGCCATCAGACGGCCGAGATCAGGATGGTGGTGGCCAGGGACCAAAGCAGGGGTGCGTGGAAATGCCATGTTCCTCGGAGCATGGGGAGGACCTCTTGAACTCTATTCCTGGGCAACAGTTCTTCCATTCTCAGGAATCTGTGCCATTGTAATTGAGTAGCAAATTCTGTAATTGCTCTAATTACTTACTGTTAAGTCCCCATGCCAATTACCATAAATTAGCAACAGTGATAACAGTTTGCCTGGTCAAACCTTACCAAGAAAAACCAGTGGACCTAGTTTTAGTTGCCTCCAGTTCCCTCCAAATCAGATTCCTTAGCGGCTTGTGTCCCCACACTTGCTGCAGTTCGTCCTGGGCCTGGCAGGCACATTCCAGACATTCACATCTCAGCTCAGATGCAGGCGTGCACATTATTTATAGAAAATCGCACTGCGCTGTGATCGGCTTGAGCTGACGTTCTCTAGGTGGGAGGTGGAGGTTCAAAAGTTCTAATGGGATGAAAGTAGAAATATGAATTTTAAAAATTCACGTGTTATGAACTCTGTTCAGTGATTTTCTCTGAAATGAGAGACTATTTGCAGATGAGGCAGTCAGCCTGCAGCTCTCCTTAAATCTGTCCTAGACCTCGATGCCATCCTTCGGCCTCTTCCTGGGTGTGGGGTGCTCTGCTTGAAGCAAAACCAAAGGAAAGAACGTGGTCTGCATCACTACTGCAGCCAGCTCAACGCGCACACCCACTGGGAGGGGGGTTTGATCACTTAACATTTTAAATGCATTTAACATTAAACCAGCAAGTCAGCCAGTGCTTTCTGTACGCAAGCTGCCTGGCTCATGGGAACCTGACACTTGACTTTTAGGAAGAGAGTACTTGCTTCTGTGGAGTGTCAATATTTGCCTCATTTCTTGAGACTCTGCTCAAAGTGATGAACGTGAGTAAATTAGGACCTTTTTTTTGTAAATTGGGCCACAGACCTCTCTAGGCAGAGTCAGGGGAGTAAACGGCTGTGAAAGATGCCGCCTGATGTGAGCCACGGCCAGGCACTTTGGAACCTGGGATCCCATCTCCAGCCTTTCAAAGGACACAGACGAATATAAAATGCAGATGGGAGAGTTCATAATTTGGGCATCTCTGTTCTTTTGAAATCAAAGTGCAAAGAAAAAGTTTTGCCTTGAGGTCTTAACCCATACTTGTTTTTCTCCTGAGGTTTTAAGATTTTCTTAACTGCTTTTCTCTCCCCCAATCCTTGAGGAAGTTCTATCTTCATATCTTCTTAAAAGATATGGTTAAATTCAACACTGAAATATAAAAACATGCTTTCATATTTTTCTTTAAACTGAGGTATCTGACATTGGTGAAGAACTAACTGGGAGTATTGGTTTATTTTTATTTTTTTGAGACAGTCTTGCTGCGTTGCCCAGGCTGGAATGCAGTGGCACGATCTTGGCTCACTGCAGCCTCACCTCTTGGTTCACGCCATTCTCCTGCCTCAGCCTCCTGAGTAGCTGGGATTATAAGTGCCTGCCACCATGGCTGGTTCATTTTTTGTATTAGTAGAGACGGGGTTTCAACATGTTGGCCAGGCTGGTCTTGAACTCCTGACCTCAGGTGATTCGCTCACCTTGGCCTCCCAAAGTGCTGGGATTACAGGCACGAGCCACCACACTCGGCCTGGGATATTCTTGATTATAATTGTAACATATCCCTTTAATAAAAACAAAACAGAACAACAACAACAACAAAACAGCTGTCTGAAAAGTCTCGAAATTAAAGAGCTCACTTGGACAGGGATTTGGACACCAGTTGAATGGCCCAGCACACCATAGTTACATGGGCCACTCGGCCTGTTAGGTCCTTAGGGTATTTGAAGTCATATGGATATTTGCATTTCTGCCTCTGGATATCGTGTTAGTATTCGGCTAGTGTTTGAGGGCCAGGCTCAGATCCGGGAAAACAAGAGCCCCTGCCCTCACGGCACTTCTCTTCCATGTGTGTGTGTCAGGAAAATAGAAAGCATAAGATATTTTTTTCAATGAGCTGGGAAGATGGAAAAACAAGCTTAAGATGTTTACTTGTTCAGAAGAAGGGAAGTGCAAGGAACACTCAGCTTTGTTGCTGCTGAAGGAGGCCCCTGGTGGAGGCTGTTTCAGAGGTGGGGTTTCTCTGAGAAAGGTGGTAAGAGCCAAATAGGATGCCCCATCTGGTTTGCCAGAGATGGGGAAAGTTAGTATCCCCAAAACAGCTTCAGCATTCTGGCAAAGCTTTGGAAAACCAGCTACGGTGTAGGACCTTGTTGGCCGCTGGGTAGAAGGAAAACATTGCTGGTCCTGAGGACTGTACTGTTGTTCCACTGCTATAAAGAACTATCTGAGGCTGGGTAATAAGGAAAAAAAATGTTTAATCGGCATACAGTTCTGTGGGTTGTACAGGCTTCTGCATCTGGGGAAACTTACAATCAGAGTGGAAGGTGAAGGGGAGGCCGGCATGTCTTCACATGGCTGGAAGGGGAGAGAGAGTGAAGGGGAAGGTGCCATGCACTTCCAAACAACCAGATCTCAGGAGAACGATCATGAGGACAGCACTTGGGGGATTGTGCTAAACCATTAGAAACCACCCCCATGAGTCAATCACCTCCCACCAGGGCTCACCTCCAACATAGGGTTAGAGTTCAGCATGAGATTTGGGTGGGGACACACAGCCACACCATGTCAGGCTTCCCATTCTTCTCCTGCACGTGCTTCGCAAATGGTTCTGTCATTGGTTTTTGTTTCTGTTGATACATAATATACGTACATATTTTCAGAGTGCATGTGATACCTTGATTCACCCCTATATTGACGAAATCTGTGTACTTGGGATGTCTTTCACTTTAAATAGTTTCTTTTCCTTGTGCTGGTTATGTTAAGTTATTCTCTCCTAGCTGTTTTGAAATACACAGTAGATGACCCACTGCCATCCCCCTGCTGATTTATCAATAGTAGGTCTCGTGTTCCCATTAGGCTGTGTGTTTGTGCACATTACCAGCCTCTGCCCATCCTGCTTATGAGTGGGCTCTGCTGGGCCCTGTTGACCACCTACTTTTGGCCTCCATGAGATCTGCTCTCAGCTCCTGCTTATGAGTGAGAACATGCGCCGTTTCCTTGCTTGGCTCGTTTGCTTAACGTAATGTCCTCCAACTCCATCCATGCTGCCGCGGATGACAGGGCTCTCCGCTGTGTGGTGGAGTATTGCTCCTGTGTGTGTTCGGGCCACGTTCCCTTCATCCCCTGTTGACGGGCACTCAGGTGATTCCAGACCTTGGCTACTGTGGATGGAAGCTGAGAGCAGTCACTGGCTTTATACTCGGGGGACGTGAGCCACTTTGATGTTCTCAAGCAGCCTATCCCCAAAGCCCTCCGTAGAATGCCGCATTCGTTTGTACTCATGGCTTCTTCCACTAGGATGAACAGCTGGGAAGGGGCTTTGAGTGAATGCTTGGGTTTCTGTCTTTAATTGGTACCCAGCTACACTGGCCAAGTAGAGGTCCCAGTGACCCTGGACACTACCTCACATAAGGTCCAAAGATGCAGTTAGGTTCTTTTTTTAACTTAAAAAAAAAAAATGCTTTTGACCTGGGTAAGCTATGGCATCATCAGTTAGAGTTTTTCATATTGGAAAGGTGTATATTTTATTTTCTAAGAAGGAAAGAAATCCTGTTAAATACTCTAACCACAGATTAAATCATGTCAAGGAAAGAGGTACTATTTTGGGGGAAAATTACCCCTTCATGTCAAAGATCAAGGAGATGACTTACATTGTTTAATTGAGTTAATTATGAAATCTTAAGTGGTTTTAAGAAGATGAGCTGTGGATCCTACAAGACATGAGACTGATACTGATTTAATGTTAGTCAGCCCTGACAGAATGTGGCTAATATTTAAAGCTTGCTCCAGTATTGCTTGATAGATTGTAAGTTAATGTAAAGATCTGTTTGACGCTTTTATTTTACAAAATATTATTGAGAAAAAGTTTGACAGCCAAGGAACGGCCTTCAACCAATTTCTTCCTAATTTCTATCACCAGAAAATTTTGTCCTGTTAATTCCAGAATTTACTTTTGGAAAGTTCCCGTAAGGAGAGCAGAGGTATTGGTGGTTGAATGGTGACTTGAATTTAGGTGAAGATCGTTAAATATTTCATAGTCATGTTTGTCTTGGTGGTTTTAGCAATTTTATATTAAACTTAGAACTGTGAGTCAAACCAAATCTGTTCTTTTGCTTTTGTGATACTCCTTTGTATGACTATACTGGTAAAGAATGATAAAATGTGTATTGGGTATTTTTTCTGTGTAGATATTAGGATTTTTAGGGGAACAAATTAATCATTCTTCTAATATACACTGTGCTGTGTGTTGGGTCCTTTGTATATTAGTTGAATCACTCTAATGAGGACCACTTGAAAGTCTGTTTCTATAGCAGATGTTTTATATGTTGACTTGTGTTATGCAAAATCCTTCATCCTCTAAGAAGACTAAGCAATGGGTTGGAGGAGAGATTTAATCACCCATTAGGTCTATTCCGAATGCCCAGAATTGAATGCAAGTACTAATTTTGTTTTTGAAGTGGTGTGTGTGTGTATGGGTGTGTGTGGTGAACTCCTTTTTAGGTCATGGGAGGGAGGTAAAGCGAAGATGAGATTTGCTGATGAACATTTGTGCATATGCTAGTGGAGAAGTCATATGACTTGACTGCACCTGCGTACTCTGATTTTGGTTTCGTTAGTGTCCGTAGCCACAAGCCTCAACTGCCTCTGGGACCCACCCTGAGGGGCTGTGGTGAGGGTTATTACAGAGTCGTGCGTCTTAGTGAAGGGCACAAACGGCCTTGTGGGCCTACTTTGGCTTTGTTTGAACGTCTAGATTGTTAAACTAAGTTTAACATTTTGAGGATTATAAATTGTGATTCTTGTCTAAGAAGAGGTTTCTGTTGTCTCTGAAGACAGGAGCCCCAATACAGATGGTCCCTGGCTCCCAATGGTTACATTTGTGATTTTTTTTTTCAACCTTGTGATGGTGTGAACTAGTCACACTCAGTGCATTGTTTGGCCCAAGATGGGCTGCCTCTGGATGAACCCGTTGTAAGTTGAAACTATGATGTCAAATGCACTTTCTATTTAGGATATTTTCAGCTTATGCTGGGTTTATTGGAACAGTTTCATCCCATGGTAAGTCAGGGAGCATATGTGCTCATAAAAGTGGAGACGATCTCATAGATACCGTGAGATATAATGTCTCTGATGTTATAGAGATACGATAAAAACAATCAAGTGGGACTTGGAAGCCTTGGAGGGACTCACATGGGCGGCTCCTGGAATGCAATCTTGAGCGCCACTGGCTTCTGGATGTGACATCTGTACCTTCTGCTTAGCCCAGTGTGTTATCGGCTGCTCTCGAGGGCAGAGAGGTCCGGCGTTCCTGTGTTTAGGTATTTGAGCTGCCTTAAGAGGCTAGGTCAATTCTCACTGGTGTCTTCAGGGCTTTAGGCCTTCTGAACAAGCAGGAGGAAGCACGACTTTGTAGAGCTTTGGAAATCTCCACAGACTTCAGGGCCATCCCCTTTGGCAGGAGAGAGCCCCACTGGAGGCGAGCAGGGTGCCGTGCGGGCCTCTGCTGGGCCCAGGCATGTACGGAAGTTGTGAGGGCCACAGGACACAGATCGGTCTTGGTTCACAACTGGTGTCGATGGCCACGCAGCATTTCTGCCAGGTACATGAGTGCGGGGACTTGGGTTTTGGGGTTGCCTAGTTGCTTGGAAGACCCCCATTCAGACCCCAGCCTGAGTCACCGTGACAGGCCTCCTGCTTCACACGCCACACGGAAGCCGTGGCATCGGTCACTGATGTCCACCAGGTGTCAGATGTGCGTGTGTATCTTCCTTGGTCTCGGGATGTGTCTTGTTTTGAGGTTATAGTAAACGTTCTTTACGAGGGGTTTTGGATTTTTTATGTTGTTTGCAAGGAGGCAGCAGGGAGTGCTTGAGCAATGAGATCCCCTTTCCAACCAATACAATTTCAGATCCCAGCAGGTAATTAAGGCAGCGGAGCTGTGGGATCACCTTTCCAACCAATGAGAATTCAGATCCCAGGAGGTAATGACGGCAGCGGGGCGTGTGGCAGAACCCTGAACTGTGGCTGTTTCTGGTGTCTTTCCCCGCGGACAGAGCATGCTGGGGCCTCCGTGGTCCTCTGTGGGGTGAGTGGAGCGCATGAGCTGGGTGCTGCTGGGCCCTGGCTGGCTCCCCAGCCCGGGGTTTATGCAGGACTCGTTAGACAACTTGGAACCCAGAAAGCAGCAAGAGGAGAAACGGGATTGTGCCTTTCTGGATCCTTGGTGCTTCCCAGTCTCAGACACTGAGTAGGCTCTGAGGGGTCTCGCCGGGAAGACTTGCACAGTCGGCCCCCAGGATGGAGTGGGGCTGCAGCGGGTCTTGCAGGAGCTGGAAGTGGGGGTGAGTGTCTCGCAAGCGGGACCTTTCAAGTGGGCCCAGCAGGATGCATCTGTGGAAATGGTGCCACCTAACGCAGGGCTGCGGCCAGCAGGACCTGAAAGGCTACAGCGGGCTGTGTTTCTGCTCTCTCTCTCTCGAGTCTCTGCACGGTTTTCCTTGGTTTTTGTCTGTTTGGAGGACGCTTCCCCCTTTGCGCTTACCTAGCCTTCTGAGCTTCTTTGTTGAGTATGACAAAGCCCTGAGAAGGCATTTTTATCGCATAATTGTGTTATCCTGGTGGCTGGATAAATGACCTGCAAATGTGGATGGCTCAGTAGCTCTGAGGGTGTTCAATATCCAAGACAGAGGTGGGAAGGAAATGTTCAGGCAGGCATCAGAGGATCTGTTCTCTGCTTTACACTGGGGCCCTGGTTTGCTGACAGTCTTCACACTCGATCCAAGATGGGGGATAATGAAGTCTCACGGATTCGGCTTCAGCTGAGAGCTGCCTCCAGCACAGTCTTGTGTGAGTAACAGTTTCTATGTTTGGTGCGAAGGGCGGGCGTCAGTCAGTTGATCTTATTTGTGGTGGTGCTTATGGTGGGTTTTCCGTAAGGAATGTAGACTTTATTAGCTTTGGCAAGGGAATCCTGAGTGATAAATTGGAAGAATGTCTCAGGAAATTCTGGAACCTGCAGTGAATCTGGAATCTGTATGAAATTGAGATTTGGATTCTCACGATTTCCTAATGCTACCCCGAAACCCAGTAGTTGAGACAGTCGTAGAGCTTCAGTTGTGCTGCCCCGGTTCCCCATTTTAAAAGGAACACGTTGCTTTCCTCTAGAATGTTCTGAGCTCTGACTGCTGCAGTGACCAGCTCTCTGCATCAGAGGGGAAGCCAGGGCTGCGTTCACGGCGTCGCGGCAGCCGGGAGCTGACCCTGGACCTCAGGCACGTGTGAGGCTGACCATTTTCTGTAAACTCCAAGGGTGTAGTGGTCTCCTTGGCCCTTTACAGTCTTCTGAAGCTTTTGATGTGTCTGCACTTTGTAGATTTTTCAGAAGTAGACAGCCTTTTCCCACACCCTTGGGCTGAGTTTCGTCAGAGGCTGGTGTGTGGGAAGCACCACACCCACATTCTGACAGGGAAGACTCTGGTGCCCAACTGAGGTCAGAGTGGAAATTTGTTCTTCCTTCCCTCCAGTCTGGTCCAGCTGCTCCCTGCTTGGCCAGAAGAAAATCATGCTTATTCAAGTCGTAGGCAAACCCCCGAAGTCAAACATTTGTCTTTTTTCTTTAATATGCCCATTTAGTTTATATGGAATGATAGCTAGAGAAATGCCTTTTAGGGGAAAATTAATTTCCTTAATTACAGAGAACTTTTTGGATAAAAATCAGGAGGCTATTTTGTAATAAGATCTAGTTAAATACTACAGTGGAAAGCTCCTTATATTTGATCTTACACTTGGGCCCTGTGTGCGTGTCCGCATGCTCGTGCTCATGACGCCAGGCGCAGATGTGAACTACAGGCACAGTACATACTTTCTGGTTGCTTTTTTGAACGTCTTATTGCTTGACCTCTCCGACTCAAATGTTGAGTTATGTTGATTCTGTTCAGAATGTTTATCCCTCCGTCTAGGGTCCAGTCGTCTTTCAGGGAGGAACCGTCTTCCTCATCTCTGTCTCCTACAGTATTGTATATTTAATAGTCAAATATTTATAGGTTACATGGGTGACTGATCTGTTCATTAGGAGGAAAACAATGCCAATTTTCACATCATTATAATGGACTTGTTAAATGATTGTTAGTATAATGAAGTTTCCATGGCAAAAGAGGCTTTGCAGATGTGAGTGTAACGGACAGTGAGATGGCGGAGGACCCTGGGTTGTCCAGGCGGGTCCAGTGTCTTCACATGTGCCTTTTGAGAAGGCAGTACGAGGGTCTGCCTCAGAGGAGGAGACCTGAGGACGAGATAGAGGCCAGAGGGCTGTGGGGGTGAGGGCAAGTGTGGGGCAGGGGCAGGGTCCGGAGGGGTGCAGGACTGAGGCCGGGGCAGTGGTAGGAGGGGTGTGGGGCTGTGAGCCAAGCTGCATGGTGGCTTCTATGAATTGGGAGACTCCAGGCAGGAATACAAGCTACTGAGCCCTTGACTTCAGCCCTGGGACTCCTGACTCCCAGGGCTGAGAGGAGGTTTGCATTTGTGGTAATTTGTTGCAGCAGCAATAGGAAGCTACTGCATTGTATCTGTTCTTCACCTCCAAACCTTTGAAAAGTAACCCTGTTGTATTGGCCTTTTGTGTGCCCTAAATTCTAATGAGATGGTTTGTAGGAAATAATGGACACAAACGATGGCAGAACAAAAAGTTGGACAGAAGCAGTGTCTTCTGTGGTTCTGTAGTTTGGGTCTGGGAAGTTAGATTTCGGTCAGAGTGTGTGGTCTTGTTCAGCGTATACCTGGAGTACTTGTTCAGAGCTCCTGGGGGAGTGGTCTTTAACACTGTTAGGATTAAAACTCCAAGCACATCAGGGCCAGAGTTCCTGAGTCAGTGTTAGGCGACCTTTGAATAAGAGTTGGCATGTAGAGTCTGCCCACTTTACTAGTATGAAGAAGCAAAATCTTTTTTTTTTTTTTTATTTTTTGAGATGGCGTCTCGTTCTATCACCCAGACTGGAGTACAGTGGCGAGGCCTCGGCTCACTGCAAACTCCGCCGCCTGTGCTCAAGTGAGTCTCCTGCTTCAGCCTCCAAATTGCATGATTTATTTTCCTGTTTTATATACTTAGTATGTGAAAACTCTGCAAACTTTATTAATACAAATGACATGCCAGAACTTAGGAGAATCTGGTATTTTCCCATGCAAATTAGTAGTGATGTGGAATTCCTGGGCTGATTTGGTTTTATAAGACATGGGGCAGATTCTTTGCCTTATTTCCGTGGAACTAACAATTGTTAATCACCCAGCACTCTTACCTCCCCCAACAGCTCAGGTGAGGGGGGTGTTACCCCCACTGTCGTGATGAGAGGCAGGAGACTGAGGCTTAGATGAGCAGGTGACACATTACTGTCCAGCCCCACCCACCCTGTAGTTTCCTGCCATGGCTCAGCTGTCTTCCTGCAAGAAAGGACAGACACCCTGGTGCTGGGTAGAATTCCTTGTGAACCCCTTTCCATCCTCCAGGGAGTTCTTGCTTTACAGTGGTGGCTCATGGGGAGTCCTCTGGCCCACTGAGAAAGTGACTCATGTTGTGACATTACTGTCTCTGTCCGGCTGCTGTCGATTGGGTGATTTGTAAAGAGACATTTATTGCTCACAGCTCTGGAAGCTGGAAAGTCCAAGGTCAAGGCAGTCCAAGGTCAAGGCACCTGCACATCTGGTGCCCCAGGGCCTGTGGCTCACAGACGGCAGCATCTCGCCGGGTCTTGCGTGGCAGCGGTCATCTCGTCAGAACTCACGTGGTGGAGGAGCAGGAGGGCTCCTCCAGGCCTCCCAAGAAGGACACCAACCCTGGTCCTGAGAGCAGGACCTCCCAAAGGCCACACCTCTTAATGTATCCCTTCGGAGATGGTTTCAGCATGAGGTTTTGGGGACATTCAGGCCAGAGCCATTGCTCTGCTGGGGTGTTAGGGCTGCATGGCATCATTACTGCAGCAGAGCCACAGCTTCTTATCTGCATTTGCTGCAGGAGAAGGACGCAGGTGCCTGTGCAAGTTGGGGTTCGGTGCAAGAAGTGGAGACCCTCTGGGAATCTTAGCAGGAGGAACTTAAGGACTTTGAGAACTGACACCTTAGGACTGTAGTTTTCTTCAGACTGTAAAAACCTTGGTGTGTGATAATACTGAACATTGCCTGAGCCCTGTGATCCTTCAAAACAGTGATGGTTAAGACATTCCCCTTCCCCACAACTGCGCCCCCACTTTTACTTCAAGAAGCCCGTTCCCATGTGGCTTAGGCTGACTGGTGGGATGACCATTTACCGAGGACAAGACCAGGTACAGGCCTTCAAACCCCCCTTCTCTGCCTTATAAGTGATTAGCTAAACTGCCTGTTCCCACTGATCAATCACTTCCCACCTTGAAATGGTTCTTCGTGGTGCATTTGCGCCTAGGGGGATGGACTTGTCTTTGACTGTCGCCTTCCACAGAGGACAGTTAGGGTGGGCAGGAAAGAATTCTCTGCTACAGGTCTGCATTCCTGGCTGTTTCCAGAAGTGGGAATTCTGGTGCCCTGGAGTGTGGGAATGGATTTCTAGTGTCCCAGCTTCAGGTGGAGTTGAAATTGAGTGAGGCAACCCACCACACCCATCTGGAGCCAGGGACTATTTTTTTTAGTGGACCATTTTTAAAGTGGCAGTTTCTCCATAAGATTACCCAAAAAATGCGCTCAGCACGTTTCTTTCTTTCTCATATGCATTTGGCCATCTAAAATGGGAATGGTGGTTTTTTGAAGCATGGATGTAGTTTTAAATTTTGAGTATTGTAAACCTTAATGTAGCTTCTTAAAATGTTTGCCTGATTATCTGGAGATTTACTAAACCTTTGGAGTGGTAATAATGAGTTGATCTATATGACTTTGCTTTCTATGATGCAATGAAAGTACTCTAATTAAAACCTCTGCAGTTGGGTCAGCACGCGATTGGCCAAAACAAATTCTGCTTTTGGGGTTTCTTTAACCAAACAAGGGAGTAGAGTGTAGGCTGAAGTGGCAAATTCATTTCAGAGCACGCCAGAGCCCTCGTGACACCACAGAGCCACACCTAGGAAGATGTGGTTTCTGTAACAAGCTTTGGAAAACCAAAGTTCAACTTAATTATCCAACTTTGTTACAGAAAAAGCTTAGACCAGATGGCCAAAGACCTGATTGTTTCATGGTTGAGACATGGTTATAAAATTGCCCTTACTTGGTGCCAATCAGTGTTGGTCCACAGTGATACTCCTCCAACCTCACTGAATAGTTTGGAGACTGATATGAGACTGTGAAAATCTCCTTAAGGTGAAAAGGTCTCTGGAGCACCTGGGAATATCTGCACACCCGTGGCCATTCCCCTATAAGATGGAAAGGACGGCTGGGTCACGCGGGAGCATCCGCACACCCGTGGCCGTCCTCTTTAAGACGGAAAGGGCTGCTGGGGTGCCCCGCAATGTCTGCACACCCGCGGCCATTGTGGCTGTCCCCCTTTCTGCTCAGTCACCTCTGTGTCCCCGCATTCAGGCTTTGGGACACTCATGAACAGCTCGTACCCTGGGCTGGTGAGGAAAGAGTGGGAGGTTGTTCTGAGGCTCTGTCACTGTCTGCCCTGTCATGAGCTGGGCAAGGCAGTGGCAGTGACCCTGGAGGAGTCTGGTCAGTGAGGGCTCCGGCAGGAAGTGCTGAGGCTTGAGGTGGCTCTGCCAGTCGTCACCAAATGTCTTCCCTCTTATTTCCATGATTCCTTCTAGTTCTGCACCTTGCACTGCAGAGTCTCTGTGTGTCTATAAATACACATGAGTTACGATACAGGTGTCTCTTTCCCCTCTTTCAGGGGCTGGGCCCAGGGAGTGAAGTGCAAGACTCCCTTACTGCTGGATGCCCACCAGCACGAGGCACTGCCTGCCCTGCTGACGAATGCCTACAGCGAGTCCTGGAAGCCTCCTTCTGAGCACCTGGCCTGTTGACGGTGTATACGGGAGACAACGGAGCTCCCCTTGCCCCACCCTGAGCAGAGACTGGGGAGGCGGGGGCAGCACTGCCCCCATGGTGCATCCTTGGTGCATGGAGGAAAGTCTGTTTAGCCGGGCGAGGTGGCGGGCGCCTGTAGTCCCAGCTACTCGGGAGGCTGAGGCAGGAGAATGGCGTAAGCCCGGGAGGCGGAGCTTGCAGTGAGCTGAGATCCGGCCACTGCACTCCAGCCTGGGCGACAGAGTGAGACTCTGTCTCAAGAAAAAAAAAGAAAAAAAAAAACACAGCCCATCCTCTCAAAAGCAGGGTGACAACCACATTTACTTCTGGAATCTTAAGAAAGGGCCTGTCTCTTTGAGAGAAGAATGTGGCATGAATGTGTGTACCTCCTTTGTTTTTTTTTGAGACAGTTTCCCTCTGTCACCCAGGCTGGAGTGCGGTGGTGCAATCTCAGCTCACTGCAAGCTCTGCCTCCCGGGTTCATGCAATTCTCCAGCCTCAGCCTCCCAAGTAGCTGGGACTACAGGCACCCGCCACCACGCCTGGCTAATTGTTTGTATTTTTAGTAGAGACGGGGTTTCACCGTGTTAGCCAGGATGGTCTCGGTTTCCTGATCTCTTGATCTGTCCACTTCGGCCTCCCAAAGTGCTGGGATCATAGGTGTGAGCCACCGCGCTGGGCCGTATGTGTGTACCTCTTTACAAGTCTTGCCCGATCTTTGCATTGAAAAATTATTGAAAACCTTAAGGATGTAACTGACAAGATCTTTATAGATTTCTCCAAGTAAAAATTTGGAAAAGTGAAGTGAACCCATAATTTGTTTTATTTCTGAGTCCCACACTTGGATTTTTAAATGTGGGCAAAACATCTGTATGTTCTTCAGCCTGATTTCCGTGGAATCGTGAAAGAAACGTGCTGAAGTTGCCGTGCGGATTTTGTTATGTGGCGGTGACAAGTGGGGCTGGTCATTAAACAACTGGAGGGATCCCTATCCTTTCTGTGCTCTTGTTGGACACTAGGCACGTGCTTGGGTGTTTTCTGTGTGTGTGGACAAGATGAGGACAGAATTTCCAGATTCACACGGTGGTATCTTCTCCCTTTTCTGTTAAAACGTGTCTTCTGCTGCTTCTACATAGACCAAGTGTTTCTTTCTCTTGCCTGTCTACAGAAACGCTGTTTAACAAAAACTGCATTGTAAGCATGTGAAGCTGAATTCCACATGATAAAGCAGATAGAGATGACTGAGTATACTGTTTTGTGGAAGGAAGGTTTAAAATGATTTTTAGCTTTTTCCCTGAAATAGGGAATACTTTTAACTTTTTCCCTGAGATAGGGAATAATGAAATGGGAAAATAATTAAATTTTCCCATATAATTGTTAGATTATATTTAATTATTAGATTATTCATGTATTGCAAGGGAAAAAGGAACTAGATCATCCCATGTACCCAAATGAAAATTTAAAGGGTATGGGCGAGTTCATTTGAACTCCTTTAATTTGTTTTTGTTTGTTTGTTTTTGACAGTCTCACTCGGTTTCTCAGGCTGGGTGCAGTAGTACAATGACAGCTCTCTGCAACCCCAACCTTCTAGGCTCAAGTGATTCTCCTGCCTCAGCCTCCCCAACTGCTGGGATTTACAGGCGTTAACCACCACACACAGCTTATCACCTCTTGGAGACTAGCTATGAGTTTGGGCATTCACTGAACTATATTTTGGTTAATTCTCAAAGTTTGTCACTGTTTATCTTTAATTTGCTAAAAATCTACATATATTGTAAAATGAGTTACATTTCCTTAGCATTCACGGATTCCCTGTTAGTGGGGCAGAGACGCAGAAGGGCAGAAGGCATTCGGACGTCATCAGGTTTGCAGTTGAGTGCTTTCCCCGAACACACTGGAGCTCTGGGCTCTGTGGCCCCACGGGGGTCCTCTGTCCACTGAGGGGGCCAGGTTACCTGGGAGGTCCCTCCAGCCTCTGCAATTTTGCCCTTTTCAGGTTAACATCTCATCGTTGTCCTGGACAGCACTGCCTTTCGTTCACTGACCCATGAGTGAACAGCTGGTCAGTGGCCAGTGCTGCTTCCTTCAGCTGGGAGGTGGTGATGTGATAACACTTCCGTGGAAATTGGTTCTTGGTGTATTAAGGGTTCAGTTGTATGTTTATTTTTAATCTGCACCTCTGAATTGGTCTTTTGGTTGCAAAGAGATTGCTTACTGGATTTGTTTCTGAATATTTGGTGGATAACAGGAGAACCTTGCTTATCTGTGTGTTCATTTAATGTGTTTTTGCCAGGCATTTATATGGGTGTGTTAGCCCCTAGCCCACTTTCTGTGTGTGGTGGAGTCATTGAAATCATTTGTGTGAAGTCTCTCTTCTATCAAGGCTAGAGGACGTGGGGTGGTGTCTCCCTAAACTAGAGGGAAATGGCATTGTTCTGCCCTCCTCCCTGGGAACGCTGGTGTTTCCAGGTCTCTGAACTTGGCTCCCACACTGGGAGAGTGGCTGTGGCTTCTGGAGCCCGTTTTGGGCGGGACTGACTCCTTCATTTGCTTTATTCCCCACCGTCTTTGCTGCTTTGTGACGCAGGGATGAGGGAGTTGGGCCCGGGGGCCTTGCCTGTGCCTGAAGGGCCCGATGCAGAAAACTCCTGGTGGGAAGGATGTTCCTTGAGGGCAGCTTTTGGAGTCTCTTCCTACTTTTAACTAAGAAGCAGCTATTCACATGGTTCTATTCTGCTGGTGTGTTTCAAAATAATTGGTGTAGAGTTGCGAAGATGTCCGAGACACCCATGATCCACTCCGGGCCAGTGCCGGGCATTGTGCTCAGATGCCTTCAGACCACATTCACATGCCAAAGATTCTTGCTTGGTTATTCTCAAACTTAAGAGAATCTAAAACGCGAGCCACGGTATGGATTTTCTCTTGAGCCCCCATGACTTTGCCTTGTATTTTGGGCATGAATGACTTCATCAAGGGGAAAGAATTTGAGGAAGGAGCCTCTGAGGCTAGGAGGGGGTGGGAAGGGGTGGGGGGAAGAGGAGGGAAAAGGAGCTGTAGAGGGAGGAACCAGGCTGGGGCTGGGGCGTCTCCCCATGATGCTCCCCCACCCCTGGCGCGAGGCCCCAGGGACTGACTGATTTTCCCACAAGAAATGTGTATAATTGCGTGTCTGTTTTGTGGGCTGGCCATTTGGATTGAGGGAATGTCTGTGTTGTGATTCCTTATTGATTCGAAGGTTGGAAAGGTTTGTGCTCAATACAGGGGTCTCTTGGTGCTATGGGAAATGTGATCGCAGCTGCCTTCTGGGTGGGGAGAGCCCTCGAGGCCATCAGTGGTGGCCGGTGTCGGCCTTCGCTTCCCTGGGTGAGCTGCCCTCAGGGTGGGAAGGGAGGCCCTCGGTGGTGGCCGCTGTTGGCCTTCGCCTCCCTGGGTGAGGGCTGCTCCATCCCCGGCTCTCCGACTCCTTGCCTGGCACCTTCCTCGTTGGGGGCCGTGATCCATCAACTTTGTCCACGCGTGTCCTGCAGACTAGTGCTGACTGCAGGTTGAGGAGTGGTCAGAGGAGGCCAGAGGAGGCCCTCGTGATGCAAAGCTAAACGTTTAATGATGGCGCTGCTGAGTGCATGAGCCACGTCAGCCCAAGAGTCTGAGTAAGAGGAAACCGCGGGGTGGAGGGAAGACTGGACAGATGGGTGCTTTCCTCGGCCCCTGGGAGCACGGCCATGTCCACGCTCAGACCTCCTGGTTTCTCCCATATTTCCATAAATAGCAAGGGAAGGATATGGGGCACCCAGGGACCTCAGGGGTATAAGCTGTGTCCTCGCGTGTCCCCAGCTGTGGCCAGTGACGTTATTCTCTTTAACCTCAGGCTTATTTTCTATAAAAACACAAAGGGACAGAAGTAGTTCAAGGGCCTGTAAAGACTTACGTAATTGTTAATAGGCCTACTTTTATGCTTTCTTATGTATTAAGAGCAAATCATGAAACAAACTCATTTCTGTTTGAAGAAATCTTTACTGCTCTCATTTTTGTGGCAAGCAGCCTTGATTCTTTGCTTAGTGAGCGTTAGTGCCCTCCTGCCCAGTGCTGCTGCCTGGCGTGTCCTCGCACACACCTCTGTCCATTGGTCTCCGTTCACCTTTCCGCCTAGAATTGTAGGAGGGGCGCTGGGATCTTAGGGCTAGAAAGAAACCCTGAAGACCACTTTTAGGGGCGACTTTTAGTCAGGGCTTCCAGAGAGACAGCCAGCCAGGTGTGCGTGTGTCTCCAGGGCGAGGCCTGCTGCAGGGGCTACAGAGTCCAAGAAGCCCCAGGACCCACAGCCTGCAAGCTATAGTCCTGAGAGGGTGTGGCTTGAAGACTTGAGAAGCGGAGGTTGCAGATCCGACCAGGGTCTGAGGAGCTGAGACCCAGGAGCACGGGCTGCAGAAGACAGATGTCACTGGCCCATCAGCCAGAGAGGTGGAGTGAACCCAGTTTTCCCCGCCTTGCTGTTTTACTCGGGCCCTGGGGGGATAGGGTGGTGCCCCCCACACCGGCGAGGATGGGTCTCCACTCAGTCCAGAGACAAACATGCATCTCACACAGAAATAATGCAGAACCAGCCATCTGGGCACCCCGGGCATGCTCAGGTTGATGCACAAAACCAATGCCGCGCGTGGCCCTGACATCTGCGTGTTCGCATCACTCCACACACATTGCTCAGTCATCGCCTTGGTGAGTTTGTAAGCTCGTTGTGTGGTTCTGGGGCTCTTTGTCCCTGGTGATGAGAGGCTCCCCACTGTCCCAGCTCAGGTATGGAAGGTGATGGCACCAGCGGCTCCTTGTTTCTCAGACACCTGAGTGGGTGCTCTGTGCAGCCAGTTCAACCTGCAGCAGCATCTGTTTCCTATGCCGATTCCATTCGGAGTATGTGCCTCCCTTCTGTTGAGGGTGCAGCCTTCTTTCAGGGAAGAACTGTGTCCTGTTCGCCTATATCTTTTGTGGTGTATCTCATGGCTGAATAAGTAGCTATAGGATACCTCGGTGGCTGAATTATAAGCCGCATGTTCTCCTAGGTTCTGGGGCCCTATCATAAGCCGCGTGTTCTCCTAGGCGCTGGGACCCTCTTGTAAGCCGCATGTTCTCCTAGGCACTGGGACCCTATCATAAGCTGTGTGTTCTCCTAGGCGCTGGGACCCTATCGTAAACTGCATGTGAGGGATCTCGGAGGTGCTCCTTATGAGGATCCGCTGCCTGACCTGAGGTGGAACAGTTGCAATCCAAAACCACCCCCCAGAAAAATTGTCTTCCATGAAACCCATCCCTGGTGCCAAAAAGGCTAGGTGACAGCTGGCCTAACAGGTGCTAAGATGTCAGTAGATTTTTGGACTTGGGCCTCAGTTGAAGAGGATTAGATTTTGAAAGGTGGGGTTTGAAGGCTTCTAAAGGGCAGATTTTTATCTCCAGTGGGGCCTGGGCAGAACTGGGTAGAACTGACCCAGAAGCTGACAACTAGTCAGGCTGGCTCACTGCCTGTGTCCTGTGTGTGCAGCCTTGCTGTTCATTCAATTGGTGTTGTGGATTCCATCCACAGCTTCAGAGTAGTGGAACCCATTATTTCAGGGCTGACCTTATTTAACTTTATCAAAAAGACATGAAAATCATTTAGTATAAATCTTCCAGATAGCTGTATCCTTTCTTTTCCCAGAGGCCTTTAAGTATTGCAACTTAAAAATCTTCAAAAATATCTTTAAAGGAAAACCTCTAAGTACATTTTTGATGAGCACCCTTGACACCTTTAATATGTGAAGTAAATTCCCTTGACTTTTGTACTCCTAGAAACTCGTTCATGTTTGCAGAAGACTTTGTATTTTGTCAACAGTGGCCACTGTTCAGTGACCATCATACCTGCCGTGTCTCATTTAGAAAGTTGGATGTGGATGTATTAACTTTTCAGACACACTAACACATGGGCTGTTTGTTTTTGGTTTTGATTTTTTTGGGTTCCCCCCCCCAGCTGAATTCAAGAAAGGGAAACAAGGAGACAGAGTAAGTCCCCGAAAGCGTCTAAGTGGCTGGGTGGGGGATCCTACTATGGTGTTGGATTGTGTTCTGCCAGACATCGCTCCTCGAAAAGCTGACCCTGAAAGGGCTAGCAGTGCCCTCACCCTGGGACATTCGTCTGTCTCACCAGTAAATGAAGAATCTGCCAGGGTACTGTGAGTCAAATTCAGTCAGAACTCGATTAACTAAGAGGGTTTGTCTCAAAGGCCAAAACATGAGGACACATTTTTAATTTTTAAGGATCGCTTTAGCATGAGTCAGTTCTGACGTGTACTGCATTAGGAAACCTCTGAACTTCCACGGTCAGGCCCAGAACTCTGAGGGAAAGTGGTTGTGCCCTTCCCACTGTTTTTGTCACTAGCTGTATTGATTTCCTTAAAACCCTTTTTATATGAGTTCTATTATAGTTTGAAAAAAATTCACTTAGGTAGAACTGGAAGCGTTTCCGCAGTATTAATACTCATGACCCGTTCTGGGTCTCGGTATATGTGTACTCTATAAATGTACATGTGTGTATGTGGTGTACGCATACTACGTGTATTTCCACTGTGCATGTATTTACAATGTATAGGTATGTACACTACCTTTGTGTCCTACACACGTGCATGCTGTAGGCATGCATGTACATGTGTATATGTGTGTATCTATGGTCACTTTGGTTATATGCACACTACTTGGACACCTATCTGTTCTGCATGTGTACATACATGCATGTATTTAATGCCATATACATGGCTGTGTACGTACACCATGTGGGTATGTGCACATTATTTCTGCAGATATATATATACATATGTGCACACAAGCATGCATGTACACTATGCACACTGAATAAACTTCTGGATATGTACACACTAATACATATACATGCTGCATATGTATGTACACTGTTGCATATGTGTATACGCTTTATACGTTAGTGTACTGATGTACGTTGTATACATGTGCATATGTGTACACTGCGCATGTGTATGCATGCTGTAGTGCACCTACGTACATTGGATAAGAGTGTATACTATTGGACAGGCGCGGTGGCTCACGCCTGTAATCCCAGCACTTTGGGAGGCCGAGACGGGCGGATCACGAGGTCAGGAGATCGAGACCATCCTGGCTAACACCGTGAAACCCCGTCTCTACTAAAAAAAATACAAAAAACTAGCCGGGCGAGGTGGCGGGCGCCTGTAGTCCCAGCTACTCGGGAGGCTGAGGCAGGAGAATGGCGTGAACCCGGGAGGCGGAGCTTGCAGTGAGCTGAGATCCGGCCACCGCACTCCAGCCTGGGTGACAGAGCGAGACTCCGTCTCAAAAAAAAAAAAAAAAAAAAAAGAGTGTATGCTATACGCACGTGTATACATATAGCAAATAGCATACCTATGTACATACGGATGTGCATGTGTATGCCATATGCATGTACATACAGGTTATAGTATACCTGTGTACGCTGTATGCATACAGATGGGTGTACGTGCTATGCATGCGCATACGTGTTAGCATGCCTATGTACATTTGCTATATGGATGTGTGTATGCTCTATGCTTTTACACACGTAGTGAACTTGTTTGTACACTATATTTGGATGTGTGTACACTCTATGGATGGATACCACATGGATCTGGATGTGTGTGCACTCTACGCAGGTAGTGCACTTATGTACACTCCACGTATTCGGATGTGTGTACGCTCTATGCAGGTACACGTGTTACAGTGTACCATATACGTACACTATGTGGATGTAAATGTGTGTGTGCTCTATGGCACCAGGAATAGGGCTCCCGCAGGGATCCAAGAACACACCATCTCGCTGGCACCGGAGAGTGTAGGATGAAAACAGTTGTTTGTTGCAACCTAGTTGAAATTTGGCAGGTTGCTATATCCTTTGCAATGATTTAGGAATAGTCACTTCATTGATGTGTGTGTTCCTGAAATCATAAACAGCTCTGTGAGGTGTGTCTCATCCCAAGACGAGAAAGGGAACCGAAACAACAATGACTCGGTCACTTAAGTGAGGTAGAACTAACAGAGCAGCTGTCTAGCTTTCTGTATTATAACTTTGTCAGCAGCTCAATGAGAAATCGGCACTCATCAGGAAATGTGTCCACTTTCTACTGTTCTTTACTCGTGGCGTATTTACTGCCTCGTGTTATTCCTCACGATGTAGCAAAATCCCTCCTAGAGTTGTGAATATAAACAGTTCATGACAAATGTAGTATCTTCTTTGTTAACATTGAAAATGATATGTAAGTTCATCTTCAGATACTGTTTGGAAGGATGAGAAAGAAGATGTTTAGGACAAAAGAATAGAGAGCTTTCAAGTAAACAGGGAAAATAAGGACTTTGTGCAAAATATTTCCAAATTTGAAATTTGAGAATACTAAATCTCACATCTAAGATCGTAGGTAGTTTTTTTTTGGGGGGGGTTAAAATTAGTACTTGGTTTTCCATGCCTTTGGGAATTTCACTCCTGATGGAGGATTGTAAGAATAACCTGAATTTTCAGAACAGAAGGATAGTCTGTCTCAAAGGTAAATTCCAGGTTCTACCATAGAGAAATAGAAAATGCTGTCAACTTTCTGTAAGGTTCTTCAGTTCTTTCCTCTTCTGTGGTTAAAAAACCATCTCTGGGTTTGGTCTCAGCCAAGTTCCTCTTACTAGGTTGCCTTACATTTCGCACAGCTGTTGAGAGTCTTCATCATTCGTAGTTAACTCGTCAAAAGTAAACTTTGTACTAGCTGGATCTGAGCACCTTGAAGGCAGGGCTTTGTTTTATATTTTTAATAAGCAGCAGGGTGATGGCAGGACTGGGGCCCTTCATCCCATCATGCGTTCCTCTGAGCTTTCGGAGTTCTCACTGCGTGCCGAGTGTGGTGTTGGCTGTGTAGCGTTTAAATAGGAATATGAGGATCTGTGACTTGGGACGCTCTTACCACCTTCATAGAGAGCTTGGTGACAGCTTAGCATGACAGCTTACACACCTGTTGTGTATACTTTATTACGGCCCCACAGAAAGGGTATTGATTTAAACGTGACTAATTTCTCATATTTATTTTTGCCTTTATTCCTAGTTACAGTCCCGATACTTTTTCTTCCTTTAAAATCTTGCTAATCGCTGGTGAATTAGTGATAAACTATATTTCTGTGTTCTGTAAATCTAGCGATTTAATTGGAGGTCGTTATTCTTGTACCATGTGTCAGTGCTGTGTCAGGAAGTCTCAGTTTTATGTTGTCAAAGGATTAACTAGAGCAGGATGCAGTCTTACTGGAACTTGCTCATTTATGAAATATAGGCACTTTATTTTTTGTTATACTCGAGGTGTGCTCAAATGTAAACATTTTGAGCCGTGTTAGAAGGATATACAAGATTGTAATGAAGAAATCAACAACTTGATCAAGTACCAGCTAATGAACTTTATGTTTGAAGTATATGGAACATGGACCTTGGCAATCGGTTTTCATCTTGACCTTTTATTTTTTTACTAGAATCTTGGTCTGTCACCCAGGCTGGAAGTGTGGAGCACAGTAGTACGATGTCCGTTCACTGCAACCTCTACTTCCCAGGTTCAAGTGATTCTTATGCCTCAGCCTCCCTAGTAGCTGGGGTTACAGGGTGTGTGCCACCATGTCTGGATAATTTATTTTTAGTAGAGATGGGGTTTTGTCATGTTGACCAAGCTGGTCTGCAACTCCTGACCTCAAGTGATCCACCCACCTCAGCTTCCCAAAGTGATAGGATTACAGGTGTGAGCCACCATCCCTGGCCTGATCTTCTGTTCTAATATTGGTTATTCAGTCTCAATGATAGCGCCTGGTTGTATTAACTTGTTGTAGAAAGCACAATTGCAATGAATTTGGTTGTGTATGTACGTGCTGACTTAGCGTTCATGGCAGCACTGTGAGGTGGGCATTGTTCCTGAAGGAAGGATGGATGGGCAAGTCGGGGCTTAGATACGGGACTTGTGGGCAGTCACTGTTGTCCCATGGCTGAGATCAGGCCTGTCTGTCGCCTGTACCCTGAACTCTTTTTTTTTTTTTTTTTTGAGACGGAGTCTCGCTGTGTCGCCCAGGCTGGAGTGCAGTGGCCGGATCTCAGCTCACTGCAAGCTACGACTCCCGGGTTTACGCCATTCTCCTGCCTCAGCCTCCCGAGTAGCTGGGACTACAGGCGCCCGCCAACTCATCCGGCTAGTTTTTTGTATTTTTTAGTAGAGACGGGGTTTCACCTGTGTTAGCCAGGATGGTCTCGATCTCCTGACCTCGTGATCCACCCGTCTCGGCCTCCCAAAGTGCTGGGATTACAGGCTTGAGCCACCGCGCCCGGCTCCCTGAACTCTTAACACACGAACGAGCAACGGTCAAGAGTCGGTGCTCGAGTGTGATGTGGCCTGTGGTGTGTGCCTCTCAGCCTTGCTTTGGCTCGGGGTAGCAGGGCAACAGCTCCATCCCTCATGCGGCCGCCTGGGAGTCCCAGGAGAACCCACTGATACCGTTTATAAATGCCGGGCATCGAACGTTCTCCTTGGTACCAGCACATCTGGAATCGGACAGTGCAGTTAGATTCTCGGCCAGCAAACCTGTACAGGAGTGTGTGAAGTCTGCGTTTGCTTCTCCCGGACAAAGGTGAAATCCCGGTCACTAGTGGATGACAACAGGTGTGGCCTCAGGAGCAGCACGGAGACAGGCACCCGGGTGCAGGAAGAGCACCTGCAAGAGGGGTTGGGGAACGTGACAGAGGAACGTGCGAGTTTAGCTGTTACCGTGGCAGGTGGGGGGTGGGTGAGACCAGATTTTCTCATTGTTGCCCCTTTCTGAAAAGGGCCCTGAATTGACTTCTCTGTGGCTCCTCGCGCCTCCTTGTCAGGTTGGAGGAGACTGCTCCCCTGGCTCAGGCCCTGCTTGCGGCAACACGGAAGCTGCTGTTGCTTGCCCTGCCCTCCCTGTGACGTCATCTGTGCTGTTGTCCGGGAACAGTTCTGCCGAGCAAGCTTGCACTCTGCTCCCTTCTGCTCTTGGATTTCATGTCTGGAAGGCTTGTGTTCTTTCCTGATTTTTGATAATGCTGAGCTATGTTTTCGCAAGGATCACACGTGCCCATACAGGGAGAAGCTCCTTTGCAACTTTAGCATCTTGACGCTCTCAAGCAGAGCTTGCTATCGAAGTTGACAGCCTCCTGTGTTTTTGTTTTGGCAGAAACTGAATTTCAGTCCTAGGACAGCTTCAGCACACTTGATCTTAGCTCTTCTCTCTCACTGCTCCCCTTGTGTGTGACAGAAATCATATGCCCTGAAGTTTACCAGTCCCTTCATTTGAAAATCAGTTAATGTATGCAATCCTCATGAGAATTTTTATTAAAGCAATCGCAACGACTGGGTTTTGTGAAACCAGTGTTTTATGTGTATATTACTTGCACTCACAATGAGCTTTGTCTTCTAAATATTTCATGTTTCAGATTAGCAGTGGAATCATGCCCTGGAGTAGTTTTACTTTTCCGCTTTTATTTTTGGCTAAGGTAAAGTTGAGAACATTGTGATATTAGGTGTAATGAGCCCTTTTAGCTTCTTCTATGTCTGTTTTCCTTTAAGCCAGAACCAGCAGACGGATACCAGTTTGTGAGCACCTGGCATCTCCCAGGCCTTTCCTGGGTCTTCCCTCAGCTGTCTCGTGGACAGAGCAGTCACTCGTGGAACGTGAACCTGAGAATTTGTGCGTGGAATTAAGTAAATGTCATAGCTCTCTTCTGTGACGAACGGAATCACATTAAGCCCAGTAAATTGTAACAGCAGGTTTTGCACATGCAAAGCATTGAACACCAGGACAGGTAACCAGGCTGCGACGCTTCTGGTCCTGCACAAGACCTCCGGTATCACAGCACATTTAATAAATTGGCTGCATTGAGTGCTTGAAAACGTTGTGTATGTACCATGTCCGTGATTTTCGAGGGCCTGGAAAAACACCTCTGTGGTTATAGCAATCTTGATCGTTGGGAGCTTAAGGTTAGTACTGGGGCAGACTGTGTTTTAAAGAATCAAGGTCTCTCGAGTATGTTTCGGTTTTCCCATGAAGAAGAAAGATGTTAGCTGTTCTTTCCTGGACTGTGGCTATCAGAGTGCCCCACCACGGTCACTCACACGTTTACTTCATTTTCATTTAACCGGGCTGGGCTTGGGCCAGAGTACTTCGGTTGTCAAATGTCATATGAGGCTGAGGAACTGTCTTCTGCTTCATCGTTGGCACATGGAAATACTGTTTTTCAAAGCATACTCTACTCTCTCATTTGTGTTTATATAAAATAATGGAATGGTTATTTTAACTGCAGTTTCCTATGCTTGCTTATTTAATTGCGGAAAGATAATGGTTTTATTTTGCTAAAATCTGTGCTAGGAATTGTGCAAAATCTTTGTGAAATGCCCATTTTACTAGCTTAAGTTATAGATCTTTGTATAGAAAAGAAAAAGCCTATTGCTACAAGGAGCATTGTCTTTACCGATGCAAAAAGCTTTAGGCTTATTGGCCGTGTAGTCAGTAAAATGCATTAGAATGTGGCGAACATTGAGAAAAGCATTGAAGTTTTAAAATCTGCTATGCAGTTTTCTTCAACTCCCTCGCAAGATACTTAATTTGAATAAAAGACAGAATAAAGTGTTCCCATTGAGGAAAGGGGCAAGAGGACTGTTGAGAATGTGTTCTGAACCTGAGCAGTCCTGCCACGCTCATCTGTGATGTGGTGGTGTCCATGGTATCACTTTTACAGAACTTTAAGAATGCTGCTTCTGTGAATAAAATACATTTATTCTTAGCGTTTCAGTTTTGAGTTTTGAGAAGTGTAAAAAGTGTTAATGGTTTCTTTCCCTTACAGAATTTGCTTGTTCTTTTTTTTTTTTTTTTTTTTTTTAATGCCTACAAGACTGTGAAGCACATTAGTCACTTAAAAAGAAAACAAAACAAAAAAGGGCCGGGCGTGATGGCTCACGTCTGTAATCCCAGCCCTTTGGGAGGCCGAGGCGGGTGGATTGCTTGAGCCTGGGAGCTTGAGACCCAGGGAACCGGCCTGGGCAACCTGGTGAAATCCCGTGTCTACAGAAAACACACAAATTAGTTGGGCGTGATGACTGCACACCTGTAGTCCTGGCTACTCCAGAGGCTGAAGAGAATCGCTTGAGCCTGGGAGGTGGACCTTGCAGTGAGTGGAGATCACGCCCTTACTGTCAAGCCTTGTTGACAGAGTTTGGACCCTGGCTGATAAACAGCAACGTTCATAACGTATGGGTGAACTGCCCGGCTGCTCTGTCTAGAGTAGAATAAATCCAATTATGTTTTTGTCTTTTATTAGCATTGAAATTTTCTTAATCATCCCTTTGTTTTCATTACATTGTAGCAATATATTGCTGCTTAGAGTCTGGAACAAGTAGGCTTCTCTGGATCAGGTTCTTACTGGATTGCTAAAACTTAGAATGATTTTTCCCCTCCTTGGATGTGACTTATAGAACTTTGCCTTTTGAGGTGATGTGTTGCATTTGATAGCGGACACAGGAACGCCCAAAGAATTCACTTACGGGGCTAAAATGTACGTACTTTGTAGTGTTTCCCTCCTAGAATGAAAACGGTACCTCTCATTTGTGGGTCGATGATGCTATTTGCTGAAAACAATTTAAATTTTATTTATTTTAATTTTTTGAGACAGAGCCTTGCTCTGTCGCCCAGGCTGGAGTGCAGTGGCACGATCTCGGCTCACTGCAAACTCCACCTCCCAGCTTCACGCCATTCTCCTGCCTCAGCCTCCAGAGTACGTGGGACTACAGGTGCCCGCTACCATGCCTGGCTAATTTTTTTTTTTGGTAGAGAAGGGGGTTTCACCGTGTTAGCCAGAATGGTCTCGATCTCCTGACCTTGTGATCCACCTGCCTCGTCCTCCCAAAGTGCTGGGATTGCAAGCGTGAGCCGCCGCACCCGACCGAAAACATGTTTCTTTACTGCCTCAGTCCTCAGTTGGGTAGTCTGTTCTTTGTAAGACATTCAGGGAGCGGGGACATCTTGAGTCTTGAAAGGCGCTCTCTGTGAGATGGGAATCTTCCGGCTGCTTATTTAGGGAATCCTGCTGGTTGTCATTTACTGTAGAGTGCAGTTTCCTGGCTGCCCTGGTCTTTGAGGGGAGGGAGACTGAGGGGTCATTTTCCGACCTGGACCAATGTGTTTATTAAACCTGGCTTGTGTATCATTTGGATCTTTTCATGAAGGAAAAGCCACATCTGTGACTTTAAGATGAGTGGAAGTCATGTTAAAATATATATATATATATTTATATATGAAATATATATAAATATATAAATATATATAAATATATATAAATATATATATATATATATATATATATATATATTCTGGCTACTATGGAGAAGTTTTGTCCTTGTGACCTGTGAATACAGTCACAGGAGAGCAGAATGTTCACGGTGTGGGTGCTTACAGTGTACATCCAGAGTCACATTCTTCACTAGTATTACGTTAAAAAGTGACAAATAAGAGAAAAATATTTTGCTCATTACAACGTCGGTAAGAAGCTGGCAGCACTCTTGTTTTTGGAGGGGTGTGAAGGGAATATTGAGAAAGTGTCATCAACATTAGACTCGCCCACTCTGCAAATCCTGTGCCAGCTGGAGTGAGGACCCCGTGATGGAAAGATGCACCCCTGTTCCCGGAAGGAGTTGAATCTTTGTAGCGCTCAGGACGCATGGTTCATCTCTGTATAAAGGCAGAGTGTGAAACGCCGTGGAGGCTGAGAGAAGCGATGTGGTTAGCAAGTATGAGTGAGACGTTTGGGGCTTGTTAGCACCTGGCGTGTGTGCAGCAAGCTTTGCTATCTGCACATGTGTGATTCTTAGAACACTGGCGTCTGGAACCGTGGGGGCTGTCGAGGGCCCCAGATCCCGGCGGGCTGAGGAGTTCCCTGTTACCACCAGGATAACCGTGATTTTGAAGGCTGTCACTCAATCCCAAGTCCTGGAAGGGGCTCCTTTCAGAGAGGAAAACACCCCTAGAGCCTCGGGCAGAATTCAGTGATTTTTCTTATAATGTTGCTTAGATTTCGCAAACATGAAACCAAGAACATATTTCAGAATGCTTATGGTTCTTCTGTAACCATGGAAACAAAGTAAGTTGCAGTCGATGGACAGTTTGCGGAAGCTGAACTGCCTACATCGTGAGCACGGCGCTCTCCCTACCGCCCTGGGCCTTGCTCCGGCTTGCTGGGGAGGCTTTGCAGGGCCTCTTGGCTGGGATACCTCTCTCATGTCCCATGTTGCTACTCCTGGTCACAGCCATACTGCTGGGCACCTGCGACGTGAGGACACTGAGTGGACACGGAGCCGCGGGGCAGCAGTTGGTCAGGAGGTGGCATCCACTTGGTCCGAAACAGGTTTCTGTTCATTAAGAATGATCATTGCAATAAAAACAGAGTGAAAGAAACCTCTACTGACCTGAGAATGCGTCAGCTGAGTTCCATAGGGAAGTGCAGTGAGGAAGGTGAGGGCTGAAAGGAAATGAGGGAGGGAGAGGAAAGGAGAGAAGGGAAGCAAAAGGGGGAGGGCGGATGGGAGTGAAGAGGGAGATGGAGGAGGAAGAAGAGAGAGGGCGGTGGGCAGGAGCCTGGGAAATGTGTCCCAGAGCCGGTTCCTGACCGTCGTGGGTGCGTCAGAGCTGATCTTCCAGGAGAGGTGGCCTGGGAGGGTTGACCCTTAGGAAGTGAGGGCCGGGGGAGCTGATTTTTTGGCCCTCAGCGGGGCTGTTGTTGACCTGAGATACAGTCGATAGTTTTCCTGAAGAGATCGTCTGCACAGCCACCGTTTGCTGCCAGGTTGGAGACAGAAGTGCTCCTCCCCATGGATTCTTTCTAGTTTGTGGATTTTTCCCAGTTTACCTGAGCAGCCTGTCAGTGGAAATGTCGGGGATTACTAACATGTCTCCATCCTACAGAGCAGTCGACCAGCTTCCGATCCTGTAGTTGTTGGGGGCACCATTCCGGTCCTGTCAGTGCCGGCCCAGCGTGGAAGCCGCAGCCCGAGGCGCTGGGAAACCTGCGGGGCTCTCACTGCCAGGGTTCTGATGGGAATCGAGCGCTGGAAGAAAGATGTCCTTAGGGCAGAGCCTGGCGAGGAGGGGGTGCTGCTGTTGCAGCAGTACATGGAATTTCAAATGACAAATGAAACAAGCTTTTAATTATGACCAGAGCCCTATGCTCTGCGTTTCTTCAAATGGAAATGTTGTGCTGAAATGAAATTGCTGTTAATCGGTTGCCTCATGCAAGACGCAAGACGGAGGGCTGGGAGCAAAGTAGAACGTGGACTTATCTACAAAGCTTCCTCCTCTCAGACTATCATCAGCTGGATGGTGCTACACAGGAATATGTGAGAATTCGTGTGAGAAAGGTGATGGGTGCAGACCTGTGTGACCGGCAGGTGTGGGGGAGGTTTGAGAGAAGCTTTTGGCTGAAGTGATGTCAGATGCAGGAGCTGAAGTGTGATGTCTGTCTGGATGGAAGAGCACACACGCCTCTGGGCTGCGGGAAACAGATAAAGGAGGAGGTGGACAGACGTGAGTCGTGTCTTAGGAATGGTAGCAATTCAGGCAGACCCAGGATCAGGCTCCCACGGGGGAGGAGTGGATATCAGGACCCAGGGAGCGTGGGGCGGGGGTCATGCCCAGGCCTCTGCGGGTCTTGCTCTTGTGTCAGCAGGGCCCTGTGCTTGCCCTCCTTAAAACTTTCCTGATCCATAAAACGGGCACGACAAAATCCACCTTGTGACACTGAAGCTTAAATGAGATGATGTACATGGTGTCTTCCTTCCCTTCCTGACACATCCTAGACTCACAGCTATGGTAGCAGCGACAGACTGGATGGAATGCTGGAGCCGCTTTGCGCCTGGTGAAGCCACATGGATTTGTGCAGTGCTGGCGACTGTCTCTGAAAGCCTTTGGTCATGGCAGTGGCAGCCTGGAGTGGCTCTTGGCATACTTGAGTCTGTGGAGTGCAAGGTTGACTGGAGCTCCGAGGCCATTGATACTATCCAGGGGTGAGCTGATGAGGCCCTAAAACATGGGGGGAAGGCCGAGAGGACTTGGCTGCCAGAAGTATTGTAGATTTCTGGCTTTGAGAACTTGCTGACTTATGGACATAGGAAGGTAAACCCAGATGGCTCCAAAATTGTAAGTCCAGAAGAAAGGTGGGAGGGTACAATTGCTGACTAGGTCATGGTTGCCCTGTCCCTTTGTTTCTGGCCATCGTTTCTCCTCCCTGCCCCTGCCTTTGTGGGCTGGAGGGCCTGAGCCTGCACAGTGGTCTATTTCATGATGACAATGGCCGATTATTACCCTGCAGTAAGAAGTCTCTCCATTTTATTTGGCAGCAGTAGTTAAATAAATTTAAGGAGTGATGGTGTAGTAGTATTTGTTTTGTTTGTGCTTTTTTTTTTTTTTTTTAGTGTCATTTAACTGAATGTTATTTCCAATTTCACTGATCACTTTGAGAGGCCAAAACATGCTTTGATTTGTTATTTTGTGTTTGAGCTAGTTTATTGCCTCACAGGAATGCCAAGTATTCTGTTGTCACACATCATTAAGTATCTCAAATTGTGTTACTATAATACTTAGCTGAATTACCTCCCTTATTTTGGCTTTTAAAAATCTAAAATCTGTGTGAAACACAGGATGGTGCATCTCCATTGAGGGTTGTTGAGAAGTGTGACTTTTGCTGGCATGCTTGAGAATCAGTGACATTATTTTATAGAAACACTTTGTAACTGACAGCAAAGCTAGAAGCTCCTGTAAAGGGCAGAGTAGGCAACGTGTTATGCTTTTAGGGCCACAGAAGTCTCTGCATATATGTCTTTTGTGAAAACTTCAACGTGTAAAAATCCATGTCCAAGGCTCGGTCGGGGATCATGGTTTGCAGACCCTTAACAGCAGCTTAGCTAAAAGCTGGTCTCCCATGCGGTGAGCAGGAGCCTACCTCATTGCTTCAGCCAGAAAGATGCTGCCCTCATGCTGAAATTTACTTCAAACAAACTTGAAAGCTCTGGCACCGCTGCTCATTTCCATACTGTTGCAGGCTATCTAAAATACGGAGGATGCCGTGGCGTTTTGATTTTGTTACTCCTCTTGAACGGCTCTGAGATGGCTCATCATGAGTTAGACATTTGCAGAAATGATCAAGCAGAGCTGCAGTCATCTTGCAGATAAAGTGAAGTTTTTTCTGAAAACTCATTACAGGCTTAAATTTCTGATCCCATTCCATCCACTGATCTTGTATGATTGGTTTCTTTTTGTACCCATTTGGGTCTATGAAGCGTCTCCCCACCGTGGTAGAAATTTAGCTCTGATTTTGTGCATGAGTCGGTATCCTCACTCCTCATCTGCGAGGAGAAAGTGCTGCAGGTCCTGTGTGGTTTCCATCCCCTCCCTGCACGCGGATGGATTGGGAGGTATTTGTGGTGTGTGAACTTGCTACACCCAGAGCCTTCTGCTTCATTCCCTGGACCGCTTTCCTCCCTCCTCCCTCCTGACTCACTCCCCTGCACCACACTTCTCCCTCCTGGTTCACTCCTTGGGCCGAACTCCACCCTCCTCCCTCCTGGTTCACTGCCCTGGGCCCCCACGCCTCCCTCCTTGTTCACTCCCCTGAGCCCCCACGCCTCCCTCATAGTTCACTCCCCAGGGCCCCCACTCCTCCCTACTCTCCTGGGCCACATTCCTCCCTCCTGGTTCACTCCCCTGGGTCCCCAATCCTCCCTCTTGGGGGCTTGGTAGTTTCTGATGTGCTTGTGCCAGCACGATAAGGCTGAGTGGCAGCTCCAGGGCTGCGGCTGCTCACGCAGCTGTGGCATGAGTGCAGAGAACTGCGGGGATGCAGCTGCCCTTGCTGTGATGCTTCGAGTGTCATAGTCGATATTGGAAACTGGGTGGGATGTGGATGTCCCAGGAAGGGACAGGAGCCTCCCCTCAGCCTCTGTCAAACAGTTCTCAGCCAGGCGTGGTGGCTCACGCCTGTAATCCCAGCACTTTGGGAGACCGGGGCGGGCAGATCACCTGAGGTCAGGAGTTGGAGACCAGCTTGGCCAATGTGGTAATTTTTGACGCATTAAGGATTAAGGAAAATGACTCACACTAGTTTGCCTTGCTTTTTAATTGATAATTGGTGTACCCCAGTAGTCTGAACTTGTTAAGCAACCATTCTTACCGAAAGACTAATCTTTAAAAGTCTCTTCCTCTGGACACGTCTTTGGCTGCTGTAATCAAATGCAATGTAATCAGCACTGGTTAATGGCTTTCCTTGCTTGGCTAACAAATGCTCCTCAAAAGCTTTGATTTCTTGTTATTTTCATTTATAATTATGTTTTAAGCCTTCTAAATTTTCTAGCTTTCCTGCGAGTTGGGAATAACTGTGATGGGTGCTTAGTTTGGGATGTTGACATACACTCTATGCCCAGCTACTATGCCATTGTGTGAACACTGATTTCTCACTTTCTCATGAAGACTGATTTCACCTAGTTTGGTAAATTCTATTAATTTTAAGGAAGGGGGTGGAATGCAACTGCTGTTAGGAGGCTTTTCTAAGGATCGAGGAAATGTTGCCATGATTATTACCATTACAGAAGGAACATAAAAATGCGTGCTGTCTTCAGTCATGATGAATCTGTAAGTCCGCATCTGTGACTGCAGAAAACGGCAGCCCCAAATCCTAAAATCGTGTGGATGCACCAAGCCCATCTGCAGGGCACTGTGGAGCAGCCTGCATTAGCCGAAGTTAGCCCACAAGCCCTGAGGGATGGTGTCTGAGTTATGATAAGGCTCTGACTTGGGATTAAACAGGCCTCCAAATAGTGTGATATTCTAAACAAAAACATGATACTGCCCAGGGAGCCCAGTGGGCACCTGTAGGCAGTGTAGGTGAGAAAAGGTTCCAAAGAAGATTCCTGCAGCTCAGCTAGGAGGATTCTGTAAGGCAGTAGACACATCAATGTTCACATAGGAGTGTTGAGCTATATTCATTCCTTTTAAGCAGCCAGGCTTGTGTGTGTTTTTAGGGGCACTCACATGGCGCCCTTTCCACCCTCACTGCTGGTTGTGCCTGTTTGATGTTGCGTACTTCTGTGTTAAGTGTGTCCACTCTCCAAATGTATCTCTGTCTCTAGAATATTTTAGAGTAAACCATTTATTGTTTAAACGCTTGTTTTTAGTGAGGAAGAAATCTTTAAAATGGGCCATACAGACCCTGCTATAAATGTTGAACAATGGCAGGTGTAATGTTTAACACGTAGTGTTTAAAGTAGAAGACAGTTTAATTTAGAAATCCTGTTGGAATGCCAACTTAAATTACGACCATCTGTACACATATGGAAAAGAATGAGAGTGAAGGTACAGAATTGGAATTTTGTCTATTTTGTAGAGATTCTGTAATGTATCAGGTACAAGTCTCACTTCATGATTTAAATGCATGAAACTGAAATTAGAAAACTTGACAAAAACATGCCTTTGAATAGTGAGCCTTTATCCTCCTTGAAATAGTGATTCATTCACTAAAACGTCCACCTGCAACTTTGTCAAATACATTTGTTGCATTAGTCCTCAAGTGAGCTCAGTTTTCCAGACAGACAGATTATTACTGTTTAAAGTTTGTCCTGATGATGTTGGTGAACAGGGAAAATCCTTTGACGTGGATCCTCTGTGTGTGTTACACATCAGACGCGGCCTGCCCAACCCTCTGCCTGTAACTGGGAACCTTGACTGTCAGGATCATTGTAGAGAACCTTGAGGAAAGCAAAACAAGCCTCTGGAGTAGCAAAAGATGTAGCTGATTTCATGCAATAAAACTTACACATTTTTCTTTAAAATGCTTCCTTCGGAACGTCAGCTTGCTGACTATCTTAGAATCGCTGTAGTCCGCTGACAGCAGTCGTGGGAACAGGTGCATGGCCTGGCTGATGCAGGAGGGTCTCAGAGTGGAGCCACACTCCTGACACTGAAGGAGGGGCTGGAGCCATCACGCTCGTGACTCGTGCAGATGGCCTTGGCTGACCTCCAGAAGAGAAAACGTCAGTATCCAAGGAGGAAAAAGTCTATTAATTTCATGAGTGTTTGCCTTCGCAATGGCTAATATCCTGAGTTTGTGGCACCTGCTGTCTCTGGAATGAGGAGTCTTCCCTTCCTGGCAGACAAGCTCTAGATGGGAACAGGAGCTGTGATTGCTGGATTGAAGAGATTTCCTTCTTGGGGAGGTGGCCTTCGAGCCTGACATGAAGGAAGCTGTGACTGGCGGGAAAGGGCCTTGGAGACAGTGTATTTACCAGGAGGGTCGGTGACTGAGAACCATCCTGTTCCGAGTGTTGCCATTCTGGTTCTAGAGTAAACTTGGGGAGAAACAACAGCCAAAAGCCCCGAGGAATATTCTGTGATGTTGATCACGTTTGGTAGATTTGTTGCTGAGACTGTGAAATGAGAAGCCCTGGAGGTGCAGGTCTATCAGGCCATGCGACGTGAGACAGCTGCTGCTTCAGGGGTTGGAGTCCCCGTGCCAGAGGCTCAGTCCTGCAGAGACTTCTGCACAGTGGGCAACTGATGCCTCCGGTTGATTGTGAGTCCCCCAGATGAATACCCATGAAAGGTACCGTGTCAGCAAAGAGTCAAACTCTGTGAAGCATTTGGAGATTTATTCTGAGCCAAATGAGTTACCATGGCCCTTGATACTGCCCTCAGGAGATCCTAAGAACATATTCCCAAGGTGGTCAGAGCCCAGCCTGGTTTTATAGCTTTTAGGGAGACATAAGACAATCAATCAAATAAATGTAAGATGTACATGGGTTTGGTCTGGAAAGGTGGGACAACTGGAAGCAGGGGTGTCCAGGTCATAGGTAGATTTGAAAATTTCCTGATTGACAGTTGGTTAAGAGAGTTGTCAGATAAGGGGTTGTGGAGACCAAGGCTTTGTCATGTGGAGGAAATCCTCCAGGTAGCTTTGGAGAGAATAGATTGCAAATGTTTCCCATCAGACTAAGCGTCTAAGTTCTGTCTAATTCCAGAAGGGAGGTGGGGTGATGAGGCAAGTCCGACCCCCCAGCAATCATGGCCTGGACTAGTTTTTCAGATTAGCTTTGGAATGCCCTTGACAAAAGCCGGGGCTGTTCAGATGGGCAAAGGGGCTTCGAATTCTAATGTTTTTAAAACCAGAAAGTGATTGTGTTTTTTTCTGTGGATAACAGCTAGTGTAGTAATTAATATTTTATTAGCAGATTAATTTGGAAGTCAATGTGTTTTCAAGTATGTTAATTATTAAGTCATCAACAAACAGAGAAGGGCTTACTTTGAAACCAGCCTGAGACTCAAGAGGCTCATCAAAGAAAACGATGGACTTGGGAGAACTGATTCACGAGTTTACTGCGCCAAGTTTCAGGCATTATGAGAAGTCTGTGCTGATACATTGTGACTTGAGAACTTAAATCTTGATGGACTCTTAAGAGTGAGGCTTTTTTTTTTCTTTTCTTTTTAAATGGTCAGTGTTTCTGTCTCCTGTGTTTTGTCTTCCAGCCGCTGAGCACTTTAGCTTTGTGTTCACGTGGCCTTGTTCTCCGAACCACCTGCTTTGTGGCTCCTCTGTCCTGCCCACCTTGATCGCGTCTTCCCTGCCCCGTGGGTTTTATCCCGAGGACTGTTCTCCGCTGTGGGGAGGGGAGGATCAGTGGACACTGGCTTTACCGACTCATTTTCTGTGTAGCTCCCAGTTTCTCAAATTCTTAATTGTCTTGGATTCCCTGTGAAACTGGGAGTCAGGCCTTGGGCGCAGTGCTGGGTGGCCTTGGGCGCAGTACTGGGGCAGGAGGGAGAGATGAGAACAGGAAGGATGGGTTTGTCAGGGGAAGGAACCCCTTGCCAAATTCCTGTGTCTGTTTTAGGTTAAAGATGAATGGCCGGATGGTGGATGTCTCACCTGCTGTGGCTGGACCTCGCTGTGCTGAACCCTGAGCAGGGGCCCCAGCAGCTGCCTCCTGCCAGGCCGGGGCCACAGGGCTGGGCTTCTGCCTCTGGGAGGGCTCGTGCCAAGGTGCAAGGGTCTGCACCGCTCGTGTGTGACCTGAGGGGCATGTGGGAAGCTTTTCTGTGCTCCTCACCTGGGAGAAGTTGAGCTCATCTGGGCTAGAGCCTCTGGGGAGGTAGGAAGGCAGAGGCCTGGAATTCCTGCTTTCCCCAGACAGCAAGAAAGCTCAGCGTTGCACCTGCTCTGAGATGCCCTCAGCAGCCATATATAGTTGATTTTAACATGACGGAAGGTGCCAATTAACCCGGCTCTGTGGAGAGCTTTGAGGATTCCAGGCCCTGGGCCCCGGGCTTTTTAATATGTTCCTTCCTGAACAAAAAAGAACAAAAGATCCCTGTGGCTGATGTCGACTGCGTGGGGTAGGACATGCTGAGCTTGGGTGGGGCTTGCCCCTGAGTTTCCTTGGTGCTCCTCCCAGCCCCAACGGACACCAGCCTCTCCAGGCCGAGGCTTGTCCTGTTTAGACCCTCGTTGGTGGGGTCTGTGGTCCTGGATCGAGGGCCCAAGCACTTCTTTCATTATTATAAATGATTCACCAGAGATGCGCGGCTGTGCCCAAACCTCTCACGAGCATGAGATACAGCCAGTGTCGCTGCCGCAAGCTCATAATTCTAGTGGAAAGAGGAAATTTTACTTTTAATGTGCTCGTGTGACTCAGATGCAAATATTCAATTCCCATTAAACTTTCAAGACCTTGAGATCCTCTGAGATTCCTTGGGAAGCCGTTCCTTGGCCCCACGACTAACTCTCCTGTGGAAGGAGGCTGGGGTGGTCCGCGGGGTCTGGGATCCTGCTGCGTTCTCCAGGATTCCTTAGGTTTCATCATTAGTCCCAGCTCTTCAGCAGGTGGAGCTGATTGACTCTGACATTTCCATTATATTGTTCTTGTGTTGCCTCAGTTAACTTAGAATAATCAGTGTTTACCAGAAATAATTGATGGCGAGATGGGAATTATTGGCGATTCCCTGACATAGGCAGCCTGTATAGATAAGCGTGTTACACGGTGTCTAATTTCTGAGATGTTGGTCCACACCTTCTCAGGAACACACTTTGAGGGGTAGATTCCTGTGCAGGAGAAGCTGCTTTTCCCCGAGACGCGGTGGCGGCTCCTGCACTGGCATGGCAGGGTGGCTGTGTGACTGGGCAGGGCTGGACATGCTCCTGCGCTGGGCGCCCACCTCCGCCCTACATCTGTGTCGAGGGTGCCTGCCTTTGTTCCCCCAGGTCGAACTCATAGAATTGTATACCTTCCTGACACATTCCTGCATAGAGATGATTAGATCTGGGGGCTGAATCTCAATCTGACATGCATGTAGGTAAATTATTGACGTGAATGACTTGGGTCCTCCACCTTCAGGGTCAGGAGGCACGAGGTGGGTTTGGAGACAGCTGCCTGGCTTCAGGAAGTTTCTCTCAGAGCCTGTTTCTTTCTCTAGCAAAGTAAATGATGCCTACCTCACCGGGCTTAACACACGCTCAGTACTCAGATGCTGTCTGATCTTTGTTATAGTTAGTATTTGGGGAACAGCGTGGCTGGTAAGAAAATGTGTTATCTTTACAATTTATACAATGTCATACAAGGCAAGCGTGAAACCGGGACACTACCTTAATCTGAAGATGCTGGTGCTTAGTCTTCTCCTCAAGCATTTTGTTGTCATTCTGGCGTGTGTCAGCCAAGTCATATGACGGTACCGCGTGCGTGATGCCAGCTCAGTTACCTTGGAATGGGGAACCTGAGGCTGCCAGGGAGCATCCCTCCTGCCTCCAGTCCTCGGGGGTTTCTCTCTCTCTCTCCTTTCCTCTGTCCCTCCCTATCCCCCAATCTTCCTCACCACTCCTGCTCCCCTCCCTACCCTCCTCACTTACTCTACAACAGAGGTCCAGACTTTGACAAATCCCAGCTGGGCCTATTTATCGCTTGGCTGGGAAAGCAGAGGGAAAGGGGCCCAGTTACTACAAAAATAGAGAATTGAAATAGAATGTGAGCTATTTTTGCGTCTTGTTTTTTATTTTATTCTGAATATAAAAGGCAAGTGTCAAACAAAATCGGTGCTAACTGCGCCACTCAGCTCCGAGTCTGCTTTGTCGGGGCTCCGTGGGTTCCCACGCCCTGGCCTTCTCCATGAGCGTCTGGACACGCCGTGGCTGTGAAAGGAGCATTCAGTTATGGTCCTTTGAATGTTGCAGAGTCATGTTTAATAAAAATCTTCACGTTTACCCACAGCCAAGTCTTGATTTAATAACAGGTACTGCAGGTCTCTGGGTAGGGCTGAGCCTCTGTTATAGAAGCAGCTGCACCATCTGAGGGGCAGGTCCGTATGGGCTGGCAGGCGGCCTGGTCCTTGGAGCACAGGGTGTACCTGACTCAGTCCTGGCAGTGGGGGGCCTTGCAGTTCTAGGATGTAGTGATGCAACCTGTGGCATAAATAAAAAGCCTCATGTGCCCCCATGAGAAGCTGGGGCTTCCCCTCAGTACTGTGGTGTGCTGTGTTTGTGATCGTGCAGATGTAAAAGGGTGAGGGAGATGTCTAAAAACCAGGCTCCCAAAGACAGCCCTTCATGTCTGGTGCTTTCATGTGTATATGCACACGTGTTTGACGCGTGTGCACCTTCACACGTTCACCTCTTTCATGCATGTACACCTGTTCCTGTGTTCATACACCTGTTTCGCGCATGCACCTGTTTCGCCTGTGTATGTGCCTGCGCGTTCACCCTGTATTGCGTCATACGTTGTATTTTACATATTGGGTATTTTCAGTTTGTATCGTGAGCTTGTAACGACGTCGTGAAGAAAAGAGGGGGCCCTGGCAGCCTTTGGCTCTGAGAAACGTGATGTCACGGGAACAGATGAGACAGCCCGGGTGAGGCCGGCAGAGGCCATCGTGGCCTTGGGAGTCCGTGCACATCCACTGTCTGTCGCTGTGTGACAAGTGACCCCAAAACCTAGGGGCTTAAGGCAACATACACGTACGACTGTACAGCTTTTTCAGGTTGGAAATTCAGGGCAGCCCTGCTGAGCGGCTCTGGCCCAGTCCCCCGGGTCACTGTGAAGATGCTGTCCAGGGCTGCAGCCATCTGTAGGCTCAGCTGGGCTGGAAGTTCTGCTCCAGGATGCCGTGCTGACGTGTCTGCGGGCAGAGGCCTGGTCGTCCACACCTGGCCACTCCCCGGGGCTGCCAAGTGCATTCCTGCCCAGGGCCGCTCCTTTCCCCAGAGACGTAGCAGTGCTGGTCTTATGCCCAGCGTCAAGGTGGCCGGGTCAGGAGCAAAGACTTGTTTCCCCTACTCGGCGGCTACTCCTGCAGGGCTGGGAGACAGTGGAGGTCGCGCAGGAAGGTGTTCGCTGAAGACCGTGCTCTGTGACTTGACGGGTGTTCCTCCCAGGAGAGTGAAATGGAGACTGGACGCCGGAAGCAGCATCCTGCGTGACCCCATGTGTAGTGGGGTCACAGCAGAGCTAAGTCCTTCCTTTACAGATACTTTTCAGAGTCTACCCGCCTTTAGATTCTCTGATTAACGTGTCTGAGGAGGGTCCCAGGAGTCTGCCACCTGCCAGGCCAAGGAGGTTCCCTGCATGTGGCTCTCCCCTGACACCTTGAGAAACGTGACTCGAGAGAATCACCGAAGTTTCCTAAATGAGTCACCTGCTTTCTCTTCTCTTTGCTTTCATGCCTCCCCAGGGTAGGTCAGTCCTGTCCGCCACAGCGATACCTGCATGCTGGAGTTCCAAGGAGTTTGGGGGTGTGTCGGGTCCCCCAGGGAGATTCGGTGACTGAGGATGCTGTCATAGCAGCCAACATGTCCTTATTGTTTTCACTTTTAATGAAGTTCAGTTACTAGGTTTTCTGAGGCACAATGATGTCCTTGTGAAAAATTGGTGATCAGGGAAGCAAGCAAGTGTGGGAAAATGATCCTGCCCTTAAATCTAAAAAACGATGAAACAGCAAACAGCCCTGAAGAGCCCATGAACCTCCTCATGGGGCGGTGAGGAGACACCTCAGTAATGGCTTAAAAAAAAAAGTGATAATACTGAAGAAAAGGTAAACTAAATTTTGGGTCTCCTATGGGTAAAGAGATTGTGGCTTACATTTTGGATGTATGCGTTTATATACTTATTTATTTTTCTTTGTTGGATTTAGAATTAGTTGAAATAATTGTGTTTTTTAAATTTAAAAATTATGGGGTATACGAAGTCTAATCTCTGTGTGACATTTCTGTACTGTGAGACTCCACATACAAAAGTGAAGCCCAGACTGTCTGTCTCTAATGAGCCAGAGAGAGGTGGTCATCTCCTGCAGGCCGGTCTGGTCTCCAGGCATCTGGCCATCCTCCCAGTCTTGGGCACACCTGCATCACTGGTGCTTTCTGCCAGACTGTGACTCTGCCCAGGTTTCAGGAGCACCCGGAACTGTTTTCCTAGGGGCTCCTGCTTTGTCCTGGCTCCTGGAAGCACAGGCTTTTGACGAAGGACTCTCCCCACTGCCAGGTAAATTGGTGATTGCCCCACAGTCTGTATTTGTCACATGGGGCACAGAGAGTCTGGGCGTGCTGTCCTGGCCCTGGAGCCAGCTCTAGGACTGCCCGGCGGCATTGCCTCCACCCCTCATCTGGGAACAGGGCGGTGGGGAGGAGAAGGGAAGCAGGGTCTTGACCCTTCTGCGTCTCGAGAACACGGGAACACATCGTCCCATTGCCTCACACCATTCACAGCCCAAGCTTGTGTGAAGTATTATTTTATAACCTCCCCTGACAATGATGTATTTTATATAAGCAGCACATAAAGTGGTAATTTAATACCCTATCGAGCAGGATTAAACAATAAGGAGCAGATATCACTGTAGAAAAGTTACTTTATCCGGGAAACATTTATCTACTGCAGGTGGATGTGAATCATGGCTTCCTCCTCGGTGGCTCCTGATGAGCCTGTGAAATTCTGTCCTGTTCACCACTGTTAGTTATAAGCTACACCTTTCCTTCTATGACGCGTTAGTTACAAGCTCTACCTTTCCTTCTATGATGTTTATTTCTTGCCTGTTCAGCACTGTTAGTTACAAGCTATACCTTTTCTTCTGTGATGTATATTTCTTGAAGGCATGGACTAAATCCTAATTCCACAGTATTCGATGCACATACTCAAGAGATACTTGTTTGAATGAATGGATTAATAGAAAATAGAAGTGGTGACTTCACTTTATTTCATTATGTCAAACTTTGTCTACACGGAAAATTTTATGGTCCTTTGGAAAAACAGGGCCTCTGTGCAGGGTTGTTAGAGATTGTGAGAATGCCGCAAATGGCTCTGTGGCTCTAGGCTCACAAAGGGCTTGAGGGACTTGGTGGCGCACCTGTGTTGAAAACTGAGTTCTGCAAATCCATTGGAGTGACCTGCCAGCACCAGCACACACAGCCCTCCTTCCCAGTTGATTTCTGCACAGAGGCTTCTTCTGAATGCCCCAGGTGAACGTGGGTTCAGCCATCACTGCTGGGCTTCCACAGCAAGCCAGGGTGCTGCAGGGACGAGAGAGAAGAGGGGCAGGACCAGGATCTTCCTGGGCCCCAGTGCCCGTGTGGGGACGCTGCCTGGCCTGGCTTTTCTGGGGGAGGTCAGGGAAATGATGGCATGGAGGGACTGTTGGTATGAGTCGCTTGCTCAAACATAGATCCCAGGTCTGTGTGGGAGGCAAATAGAAATTTATGTGGGTATCATCAGTAACATAGCAAACATGGGCTTCTTCACTAGGGTGGCTGACCCTCTTGCTCATCTGCTGAGCAAAGGCCCGGCCCGGCCAGGCCCGGCCTGGCCTTCTACGCCTCCACAGTGAGCTTTTCTCAAGCTCTGTCCACTCCATGGAGATGGCCGGAGCCAGGGCAGATATGGGGTGTTTTCCACTTTTTATTTATTTTTTCTTTTTTGAGATGGAGTCTTGCTCTGTCGCCCAGGCTGGAGTGCAGTGGTGTGATCTCGGCTCAGTGCAAGCTCCACCTCCCAGGTTCACGCCATTCTCCTGCCTCAGTCTCTCGAGTAGCTGGGGCCACAGGTGTCCGCCAACACACCAGGCTAATTTTTTTGCGTTTTTAGTAGAGTCAGGGCTTCACCGTGTTAGCCAGGATGGTCTCAATCTCCTGACCTCGTGATCCACCAGCCTCGGCCTCCCAAAGTGCTGGGATTACAGGCGTGAGCCACTGCACCCGGCCAGGTATTTGTCAGTTTTTGAAAGCTACATTTAAAGAATGAAATAGACCGAACAGAATTACTTCCTTTTGAATATTTAATACTCAGTCTACCAGAACACTTAAATATAGTTAATGTATTCAAATAATAAGAAAGAACTTTCCCTCTGTTCCAAAGAAAAAGTATAAACAACCTTTTACTTGTCAGGGATTTCACTATGTTTCTAAAAAGCCAGCAAGCACTTTTCCTGAAATAGACCCATCTCTTCCTCTGCATAGACCCTATGAACATTTTAGCTACATTTCTGCTGTATCTTAATGTGATAGATTGTAGAAAATTCCTTGCTACTGGAACTTCACGATGCTTTCCTTTGAAACATCAAATAGAAAGTATGGATAGTAAATCTCAGACTAGTTGCAATTATCAGTCTTGGTAGAGCTGCCACCCACAGCCTCTGTCAATTACAACAGAGTGTGTCTCCCCAGCAACCCGGATTAGATTGCGGACCAAGCCAGGCTCACCCAGGATTCAGTGCAACGTCTTTCAAAGCTGTAGTCACTGCCCCTGGAGGAGACTTGAGAAGTCCTCCCTTTGATGCCTGTGCATGGCTGTTCTCAGATCACAGCAGCTGCAGCAGCATCTCAGAGGATGCCAGCAGGGGTGTCCTGGGTATTGACACCACGGTAGGGGCCTGCAGTGTCTGAATGAAATGGGCCGTGAAAGTGAGCACCCTAGAGGAGTCCACAGCCACGTTTCAAAGGTGCAGTGGCCCGAGGTGAACCCCAGAGCACTGAGGAGCCTGGAGTTGACCTGTCACGACTTCATTGAGAGAGCTGACTGAATTCCGTACCTGTGCGGGCAAAATATGGCTGTTTGCGCTTGGCCCCTTCTCAGTCCAGGGCTAGGGAGGTTGTCTGCACAGCTAGTGGGAGCTTAACTTTGTGCACACTCGGGGTTGGGTCCCACTCCTTTCTGTGAGCCCAGGGAAGATAGACATGCCGAGCTCTCCTGGAAGGAGGGCCCTGACGAGTGGAAGCTGAGCTTCAAGATGGTCGGCCTTGTGGTGTGCGTGGCGGGTTCGGAGTCTGTGTGTGCTGAGTGGGGGCCCGGCTGCTGCTGTCGCTATTGGGCTCAGCAGACGCTGCGGGGGACGTGGCTCCTGTTGTACTTGGTGGTTTTCTCCTCACAGGAGTGGGTTTCCCTGCTGTGAAGGTGTCGGGGCTGTGACAGGCAGCCTGGCAGGAGGAAGACGCTCGTGGGGTTGTGCCCTGAAGCCCCCTTCCTCTTGAGGAGCATGAAGGGGGTTTGGGACCCTGCTTCCGGCTGCGCTCCCTTGCTAGGTTCTTGGCCTCGGGGGCCAGGAGAAGCTGAGTACAGGCCTGAAACCTGGACCCCTTCCACAGCCTCCGTGGCGTTTGTGGTGTGATGCGGGACGAGGCCCTTGGAACTCCAAGCCCTACCCTGGCATGCCCGCCCACTGGGGCGTCTTGGGCACCTGCTGTGTGCTAGGCTCCGTGGTGGGGTGGGCGGTAGCAAGGGCTGTGGGGTAGAGTGGACACGGTACGCGGATGATGAGAAGCCTCAGGGAGGCAGTGGGAGCACAGCTGAGACCTGCAAGGAGGGGACTGGCTGTGGGTGTTGGGGCTCAGGGAGCTGCCTCTACCCAGAGCCACAGTGGCCAGTGAGGGCAGAGCAGGGGACCGAGGCCCAGGGAAGCCGTGTGTATGGTTCGCATCAGGTGTGCGGGTCTGCCGGGCTGTGCGGCCCTTCTCAGTCCTGGCTGGGCCTGGGGTCCCAGAGGGAACGGAGGGTCTTTGCATCTCCCTCCTCTTGCTTCCCTGCTGCTTCCTGGTCAAGGGATGCTTCTTTATTGCAACTCTGGCAGTTATTGTGCATATTAAGAGGAGTTTCACAAAATCGTAGGGGGGAAGGCGGACTAGGGATTCATTTTTTTTTCTCCCCCTGATTTTACACGGAGCCTTCTACTATCCCTTAGTGTGGAGGCAGAGTGCAGATGCTCTACAGTTATCTATCCAGGAAGAGAAGAGCTGATGGGAAGTCACAGATCTGATCAGTGCAATAGCACTGACATTTTTAAGTGGGAGAATGCTGATGTCTATAATAATCAGAGTAAAACTTCAGTAGCTTCAACATAAAGATTCTGAGATGATCTTAGAGCCATTTCGTCCCTAGATCCTTCTGCAGTGTGGAGTGTGACATCTCTACCAGCCTCTGGTCAGTGGCCACCTGTGGGTAACTGAATGCTTGAAGTGTAAATGAGAACTTCTAATTTTATTTAATTTTAGTCAAATTTAAATAGCTATATGGGCCGGGCACCGTGGCTCATGCGTGTATTCCCAGCAGTTTGGGAGGTCGAGGCGGGTGGATCATGTGAGGTCAGGTGTTCAAGACCAGCCTGGCCAACAAGGTGAAATCCCATCTGTACTTAAAAATATAAATAAAATAGTCAGGCGCGGTGACAGGCGCCTGTAATCCCAGCTACTCGGGAGGCCGAGGCAGAAGAATCACTTGAACTCGAGAGGCAGAGGTTGCAGCAAGCCGAGATCGAGCCACTGCACTCCAGCCTGGGTGACAGAGGGAGACTCTGTCTCAAGAAAAAAAAAAGATTTTAAAAAACCCTACATGCCCCTAGTTGCCTCTGTAGGAGACGGCATGGTTCCAGAAGGTAGACTTTGTGTTGAGGACTCTGCAGCGTCAGGCTGGAGACAGTCTCCCTTCCTAGCAGCGTGGGCCCCTGGGCTGTTCTTCTACCAGAAGGGATGGTGGCGTCTCTGGGAGGTATCTGTAGACTCAGATCTGTGTGGATTAGTGACTTGTGTTACTCACAGATACTTAATTTTATGGGTAAATGAATACCTGGACTGGCTGCAACTTCAGGGCGAGATTCGGGAGTAGGGAGTGAAAAGTGACGACGGAACCCTGGGCTTGTCCTGCTGCCCCCAGGACCCGGTCGGGGTGCCTTCTCGTCTGAAGTCCCAGCACGTGGTCAGGGTACCCCTTGCCTCTGAAGCCCCCAGGAAGTGATCGGGGCACCAATCCCCTCTGAAGCCCCAGCACCTGGTCGGGGCACCCCTCCCTTCTGAATCCCCCAGCCACCTGGTCGGGGAGCCCCTCCCTTCTGAATCCCCCAGTACCTGGTCGGGGCGCCCCTCCCTTCTTAAGCCCCCAGACCCTCCTGGCCTGCGGTGCTGCTTCTCCAAATGCTGTCCTTGGCTGTTTTCCAGGAGTCACCTGCACCAGAGCAGGCTGCGTGTGTCATTTCTTGTCGGATCTGGGGTGTCAGTGAAGCTCATTTATCTTGTCTTCCTCCTCATGTGCCGTATCTCACCTGTTGACTGTCTGAGTTTGTGTGAGTGCGTGTTGTGCGTTCTCAGGCTGTACTCGGTGCTTAGGTGACAAGAACGTCTTAGAGCAACGGACTGTCTGCTCCAAAGGACGCTGGGCATGAATCGAGACACAGTTTACTTGTGGGGTTTAAATTTCCTGGGTGTTGGAGGCAATTAAGGGGAAACAAGGTCTAAAAAACCCCTGCAGATGAGGAAGGCAATAATGAAAAAAATTACTCTATACACACTTAGCAGATGATTTACTTTGTAGGTGAATTTTGCATTTCGGGAACTACTAAAGCTACTGTTTGTAGGGATTCCTTGATGAGCTTCTTGTTTTCTGTCTAGAAAGTAAAGTGGATCGGTTTTGCCTTTAATGCTGACTGACTAGAATCTACTTCCTTTTCCCCCCATTCACGTTAGGGTGGGGATTGGACTGGAAGAGCTGTAGGATCTCTTTATTTCTGATCTTAAATGAATTTTTTCTTCAATGCCCGGTTCTTTGGTTTGGGAAATGTGCTCAATTTGTACCGTGCTTTAAATGTACACAATGGTCGAAATTGCTACTTTTCTTTAAAGTTAGATATAACATCTTAAGTAAAATGTCATCTATAAATCAGGCACAGTCTGGGGCCTGGAGACCCCTCTTGTCACTTCCTTCCAGCTGTGTCTTCTTCCCTGGCCACATTGCCCCTGGCCACATCTCCTCCCCAAACCACGCCGTGTCATCCGCCCACCACCTCACCTCTGGTCACAACACCTCCCTCCCGGCCACATCACCTGTGGCCTCACTGCCTGCCTCCCTCCTTCCTGGTGGCCTCCGTGGCTCCCACTGTCTGCCCTCCCGAGGGTCTGTTCAAGGCTCCTTCCCCGTTTTCCACTCCTGAGTGTGGGTCTCGGGGCCTAGATGTTTCACAGGATGCAAGTTTCTTCCCTTCCAGCCGTGGGTCTCTGAGCGACAACTCCAGAGAGGGCACTAAGCTCTCCTTACCTACCTGGGGGGCCCTGAGCCCTGACCACCGACCACCAGGGCTTTTCTGCAGTGTGTGGGGCAGACTCATGCATGAATTGGACTAAAAAGATGCTTCCAGGAATCCTTGTTTTAAGTGCACTGGAGCAGAGATGGGGAGAGGGGACCACCTGGTTTGCTCAGAATTTGGTCCTGCTCACAGCCAATGAGGCAACATAAGCACCTCCTAAATGAAGCATTCCACAGACTGATTTTACACATGACAGAAAGGCTTCACACAATGAGTGAGTTTGAGCTGCATTTGAAGGAAGAACAGGTCCCTGTAGGTGGAAATGAAAGGTAAGCGTGACCCAAGCCATCAGCAGCAGCGGGGGTGGGGTGGTGCAGACTCCCCATGGATGGTGGGCATGGCTGAAATGCAGGAGAGGGCAGGGGTGCGAAGGAACAGCAGGGCGGCAGTAAAATTCCCCTGCAGAGAGGGGACGTGACTGAGATATTATCACATGTATACAACTGAGAGATGATTTGAGGAGGATTTCTGGGAGCCTGTGGGAAGAGCACGTGGTCATCATCAGTTCTCGGGATCTCTTTTTATGAAGTGAAAATAGTCTTGCCTCTGCCTATCTTGTGAGCTGTTGTGACGATCAAATCAGATAATCTTCAGCGAGCCTTGTAAATGCTAAAGCTTATGACAGACTGTTCCAGCCCCCTTGTCTCTACCCTCCTTTCCTCCTGAGTAACGTGAACCCTGCTGGGTACCTCACTATCTGCCTGGTTTCCTCCTCCATAACGTGAGCCTTGAGTACTTGCTGGGTACCTCGCTGTGCACCTTCCTTAGTAACGTGAGCCCTGAGTATTTGCTGGGTACCTCGCTACCTGCCGTACAGCTGGCTGTAGAATTGTCAAACGCACTTGGCTGGCACATAAGCAGAAGTGCTCGCTGGGCCTTGGGAGGGCTTTGTGACATGTGGGTGCCTTCTGTTCCCTGTTAGGCTGGAGCTGCAGGAGCCCCCCTAGACCAGATAGAGGACCAAGGCTGTGGCCTCGGGGTGGGGGCTGGGGGAGCTCCCTGGGTTTATTGTGTGGGTGAGAGCAAACTTCAGTCCCGCTGTGGCATTGGGATTCAGGGTTCCTTCTGGAATGTTCTGAGTGAGAAACAGGAAGTGTGCACAGGTGCGTCTTCTGTGGATTTTATGGTTATCTCTTGGGAGAGCACTGGTGCCTCTGAACTATGAACCTGCAGAACCACTTCTTCCACTAACGGCCGCCTTTATATAAAGAATGACTTACAAAAGATGCCACTTCAGATGGAGGTATTTGCAGGTGTGGCCTGAAAAATGAACAAAATGACTTTCATCTCAAGGAAAGTACCTTACATTTTTCCCAATGATAGACATTTGAGCTTTCCAGTGAATATTAAAACATAAAAATCTTGTGTCCACCACTCTCTCATGTGACCAATGGTGATACTGACGTGGGGTTTTTTTGTTTTGTTTTGTTTGTTTTGTTTTGTTTTTTTTTTGGGGGGACATATAATGTGGAAGCCGCTCATAACTCTGAACCAGTATTTTCTAACCAATGTGTGATTACAAAATCGTGTGCTGGTAAAAGCCATTCAAGTGCAAGACCGACCAGTCGACTTAGAAGGAATTGGGGCAGAAAGGCCCGTCGACCAGAGCACAGACTCTGTGTTGCAGACAGCCTGTACGGAAGTGCCACTTGTTACATTTGGCAGCAGAGAATACCTAAAATGATCTGAAAACACAATGAAAATACTGCTTCCTAATTGTATATCAGTAGGGGGTCGGACTTTCTTCATAAACTTCAGCCATGGCTCTGCAGCCCACTGAACGCAGATGCAGGCATGAGAATCCTGCTGTCTGAGGTGCAGAGATGTTAGGTGTTTTCACAGTAGCACAAACTGTTGCCACGCTGCTGCTTATTTTGGAAAATGGTTTCTTCTTTAAGACTGTGTTAAGATGTAATGACTTTATCCTTGTAAAAGAAACTAAATTATGTTCTTTTTTTTTTTTTTTTTTTGAGACGGAGTCTTGCTCTGCCACGCAGGCCGGAGTGCGGTGGTGTGACCTCAGCTCACTTCAACCTCTGCCTCCTGAGTTCAAGCGATTCTCCTGCCTCAGCCTCCCTAGTAGCTGGTACTACAGGTGTTCAGCACCATGCCAGGCTAATTTTTGTATTTTAGTAGAGACGGTGTTTCACCATGTTGGCCAGGCCGGTCTCGAACTCCTGACCTCAAGTGATCCACCTGTCTCTGCCTCCCAAAGTGCTGGGATTACAGGCATGAGCAGCCACCACTCCCGGCCTGATGAGAAAGCTTTTTTGTGCTCTTTAATAAAGTGCAAAGGGTTCCTGAGACCCAAAAGTTTGAAAACCACTGGCTTAAACCGACAAAATTGTCCATGATTCTTCAGTGTATCTTCTAATCTGTTGATGGAGAGAGGACAGCAAGGGTTGCTTTACTTTTTTCCTTTCACAACTCAATGGTGCTGGGACAACTGGGGTATCCACATAGAAAAGGATGGACTGGACCCTTCCTCACCCTACACGCAAAGCTCAACATGGTTCCAATGTAAGGAGCTGACTGAGACCCATTCTGTCAGTCTGCTGGGTACCATAACGGACACCACAGACCGTGCGACTTAGACAATAGCATCTTATTTCCTTTTTTCTGGAGACTGGAAGCCTGGGATCAAGGTGCGGGCAGGGTTGGATTCTCTGGGGCCTCACCCCATGCTGTGTAGACAGCTTCTTCTCTGTGTCCTCACAGGTTTCTCTTACGTGTATGCAGCACTGAGGACTGTGTCTAAATTCTCTTAAAAGAACACCAGTCATACTGGATCAGGCCCTACTTTTAAGATCTTATGGGACCTAAATTGCCAAGTTAAAGGCCCTGTATGTAAATACAGTGACATTTTGGGTTTCCGGGGTTGTGACTTTAACATGGAATCTTGGGGGAGGGGGACAGTTCAGCTCATAACACCTTTAGGGGAGAATCCTGGAGAAACTGTTAGGTTGGATTAGGCAATGTTTCCTTGGCTGAGACGTCTAAAGCTATAACAAGCAACTGAAGGGAAAAAGACGGTATCAAAATTAAAAATGTTCAATTCAGAGGATACTATTAAAGTAAAATGACAACCCACAGAACAGGATACATTATCACGATAAGGACCTGATATCAAGAATATATTCAAAAACTCTTAATAAAAATCCAATTTAAAAATGGACAAAGGATTTGAATAGACACTCTCCAAAGAAAGACATATAAATGCCTTAAAAAGCACATGAGATGTTTAGCAGAATTCGTCATCTTAGAAATGGAAATCAAAACCACCGTGAAATAACACTTCACAACCACCGTGATGGGTGGGTAAAACCCCAGTATTGGACAGTGACATGTTGGTGAATTGGGGAAAACTGAAATCTTGATATATTGCTAGTGGGAGGGGAAGTAAAATGGTGCAGTTGATTTGGAAAAGTCCGACAGTTCCTCAGAAAAGCATGAAATCACCGTACGACCCAGCAATTTCACTCCTAGCCATATGCTCAAGAAAACTGAAAACATTTTTCCAAAAAGTATGTCATGCCTGAATCTTCACAGCAGCATTATTCATAGTAGTAGAAACAGTCCAGGTGTCTGTCAACCGGTCACTCACTGAGATTCCACTCACCTTAGACGTGAAAGATGTCAGCACCGAAGGTCACACCAAAGGTCATGCACTGTACGATTCTCCTCACAACAGGTGTCCAGAATGTGCAAATCCAGAGAAAAGGAAGTTGGCTGGTGATTGCCAGGGGCTGGTAGAAGGAAGGAGCCAGGTGCTGACTCTTAATGGGTTCAAGGTTTCTTTGGCCTGTGGTGAAAAAGTCCCGGAATTACATACTAGTGGTTGATGTGCAGCTTTTAGAATATGCTAAAAAGACTGAATTGTATTCTTTAATATTGGGGCTTTTGTGCTTTGTAAATTGCTTTTCAATTTAAAAAGGAATTCAAGAAGTTATTTGGTGTTGATATGATAGTATCCAAAACAAGTTACTATGTAACTCACGTCCCCAGCGTTAAACTTCATTTTCTGAGGATCTTGAAGTGTTTGAGGCTAGGAGACACAACGATCCTATACTGTATGTTACACCCCATCTTACTGATTTCTATCTCACATAACCATATTCAGGAAAAACCGACATGTAAATGTGAGCTGAATGCTATGCAGAGGCACATTCCTCTTACCCGGATGATCTTTAGTGGTACAGTAAGAGATGAGATCATAGCAACGTTAGTTTAGTTAGTTTAATTTCCATGGCAACAGGAATTTGGCACATGGGATGAGTTAGATCTCCCTGCACAGCTCCTAACGGGGTTGCCCATTTCTGTGTGGTGTCTGTGTATATTCTCGCTGTGGAAATAAGTGATAGCGCCTGCACAAACACTTGTCCAGAAGCGCACACGAAGCTGGTGAAGGCAGAGGACAGGCGAGAGGGAAGCATGGCTCAGCCCTGGCAAAGAAGACCGTTATTCCAAACGCAAAATATTCAGGAACACAATCCTTGGGAAGACTGGTGATGTCTTTAGACCTCACCACTATCGGGTTGTATCTGTGCAGCCAGTTACCAGAGCCGCAGAACGGCGTGTGTTGGTATTGGTGTCATCACTCAACGATTCTGACTTTTCCTGGTGCTGAGGATGACTGCATATGGCAGAAGCAAAGTGCTAATCTAGCACAGGTCATCATATCCAAGTTCTTTTCTATGAAGGCGGGCAGGGTTAGGAACCACCCCACCCCACCCCACTCCCCAATCCTATAAGAACTGGGATCTGATGATCTGTGCTGTCGAGAGAGGCAGGGTTAGAACACCTCATTCCTCAATCCCATTGTTGAAAATAATAGTTGGATTGGGAGGGTTTTTACTCCTAAGGTTGAAGCCGTGCATTTCTGGAGCCTGGGCTGTCAGTCATGGTGGCTGGGGAATGCTGGGGCTGCGGTTGTCTGGCTGCCGGTAGCCCTGCTGGTGGGTCCTCCCTCTTTGACACCGTTCATTTCTGAAGCTTGCTTTCCCCGGTGTTGGAAGTAGCAGCACTGGAAGAATGGCCGCCTTCCTACAGTGAAGCTCTGGCAGGAGAGGAGAAGATACGGAGCGTCTGTTCAAGGACGTGACGTTCTGGGCACCGCACCATGCGTTCTGCTTCTCAGCTGTGCCTCCTGGTTGATGTTACCATCACCTGGCATTTCCCAGGAGGTAACTCGCGAATGCCACACTGATGGAACAGTGCGGCTCGAGTCCAGGGCCGCTGGAGCACATCAGCAAGGTCAGGCTGGACGCATGTGCTTGCTGACAGGAAAATGACAGGAAATGTCATGTCAGTTCAGGAAAATGACAGGAAATGTCATGTCAGTTCAGGAAAATGACAGGAAATGTCATGTCAGTTCAGGAAAATGACAGGAAATGTCATGTCAGTTCAGGAAAATGACAGGAAATGTGTTTGCTGACAGAAAAATGACAGGAAGACGACAGGAAAGAGGCCCATGAGGAGAGGAACCAGTAGATTCAAGGCAGTTAACCGAAGGAGCGAGCCATCACAGGCTGGGAGGACACCCCAGCCACAGTGGATGTCAGCGGTGGTGGCTGGACTCGGGGTCCGTGAATGTTGCATGATCGAACGTGTTTGGTACATTCTCAGCTCCTGCCCAGGTGCCTCCCAAGCATCGGGTGTTGTGGCTCCCCACACCCTTCCCATCTGTGTGTAGCATGACCACCACCTTCCTACCGTGTGTTTGTCCTATCACGGCTGCTGTGCCTAACGGACGCTTTGCTTTCCAGCTACTTTCCTATAACCAAAGCCCTTGAACGACTTTGCGTTTCAGAGACGACAGGGTATTAGTTTTTCATGATTGCTCTGAGGATTTCCGAAAGCAAATGTAACTTACAGGATGGAAGATATTGGAGACAGTAATTATAGATGACTTTTCTCAGTTTTTTGATTGTGGTAAAGTTACACAGCACTCTATTTTTAACTGTATGGTTTTGTGGCATTAAGTGTGTTCACACTGTCGTGCTGCGATCACCGCCATCCATCTCCAGAACTTTCTGGTCTCCCCACGCTTGAAACTCGGTCTACCAAACACTAGCTCTCCTCCCGCCCCAGCTCTGGTAAGCACTACAGGTTGCTTACAAAATAAGCTTTTTCAATAAGAGAAGGGGCAAGGAAAAGAGCTCTAAAGACTGTCTTGAGATTTGAGGAAGTGTTTTAGGTTTTGTTGTGTGGTTCCCGGTGTAAAGGAACTATTGAAGACGTGGGAAGGCGAAGGTCTGTGATCTCAGGAAGTGCTGGGCTGGGCAGCTTTCCCACTGTGACGGGGACACTTGCCCTCAAACCTGCCTGAGATAATCGCGTGAGGATGGTGCTGCATTGTGACAGCTCTGAACTTGGTCTCCTTGAACGTTGCCAGGTACATAAGCTTTGGCGGTTACCATCTAGTGTCTGTGGGAGACCTAGAATTTGAACATTGTTGACTTTAGGACACACTCATTTTATAACACTCTACCTGTTCTCATCAGTAGGAAATATGCTGTGTCCTTTTTTTTTTTTTTTTTTTTTGAGAGGGAGTCTCGCTCTGTCGCCCAGGCTGGGGTGCAGTGGCCGGATCTCAGCTCACTGCAAGCTCCGCCTCCTGGGTTTACGCCATTCTCCTGCCTCAGTCTCCCGAGTAGCTGGGACTACAGGCGCCCGCCACCTCGCCCGGTTAGGTTTTTTTTTTTTTTTTTAGTAGAGATGGGGTTTCACCGTGTTAGCCAGGATGGTCTCGATCTCCTGACCTCGTGATCCGCCCGTCTTGGCCCCCCAAAGTGCTGGGATTACAGGCTTGAGCCACCGCGCTCGGCCTTTTTTTTTTTTTTTTTCCCTTAATATTCTGTGTTGCTGTAACAGTAGTTGCAGCGGACGCTACTTCTGGTTCATGGTCATCACCAAACACAAGCTTCAGGAAACCGTGTGAAAAATGAAGGGGAAAGTGCTTTTCTGCAAAGGGCTTTTTTGAACATCCTGTTTTTTTCTGGAATATCTGTTTTGGTGTAAAACGTTTTCATATTTAGGGGTTTGTAACGTGTTTTATACTGGTTAGCTTTGAAACCCCATGTTTTTGCATGCCATGGGGCTGCTTTATCCTGTTATTCTATGATATAGCAGGTTGGCAAAACTATTGGTTATTTCACTTTAAAAACCAAAGCAGCTTACAGATTGAGTGTGATTCTTGTAAGAATTTAATTGTAAAATTGATTTGTGTTCAACAAGCTTACTGGAATGGCTAGATCCGTGGACAAAAAGATAAGAACATGTCAAGTCTCTGGGCCAGGAAGGACTTCCAAATAATACAAGTGATACACATTAATTTCTTAACAAAAGATTAGATTTAGTACATAACTGTTTAAAACCTCCATATTTTCTATTATAGCCATTCCACAGTGCCCATGGGGGTGGGCTGCAGGACTGCCTATGGAATCCAAGGTCTTTGGGCGTTGAGGTCCCTGCAATAAAATGGCATCGTGTTTGCATATGACATATGCACATCCTCCTGCAGACAGTCATGTCAGGGTTGCTCGTAACAGCTATACCATGGACATACCATGCGAGTAGTTGTTTAATGAATAATAAAGTCTGAATGCTTAGTACAAACACATTAAAAAATATGTTGATCTATGGTTGGTTGAATCCACAGGCCTGGAACCCGGGGAGAGAATACAAACTCTAGAAGCAAAACGAACAAAGCACTTGAGGTCAGCAGTGACGGGTGTGGGATCACACTGAATCTCATGTGTTTTGCTGTCTGTGTCACTGTGTCCCGTGTAAACGGGAATCATTTGTAGCTTAAGGTAAAATAGGTAACAGGAAACACTACAGAGTGGGCACGAAGGCGCGCCCCTCATTACCCCGTGTTACAGCCAAGCGTCTGCCTCCTAGGGAAGGATTTGTTCTGTGGGGAGACTAGATGTTGATGATTTCCGCATGTGTGAAGGGAAACTCCCTCCGAGAAGCGTGGCTTTGGCCGGAGCACATCAGACGAGAGTTAGCGTGGCATGGAGTTTCCACAGTGGCCCTCAGGCCTGCTGCTTCTCTCCTCTCCCCACCCCTGGCCCTGACGCTTACCAAGGGAGGCAAGTTCAGCTCCAGCTGAGCCCCGCACAGGGCTGTGGGTCTCTAGGGCAGGTGCCCACCTTCGCCTGAACAGGCTGTGTCAGAGGAGGGTCTGGCTGTACTTGAGCTGTGAGAGATGCTCTCAGAGATCCAGCATCCTGAAAACCCAGGTGCTGAAGGTTCCTCCTCTTCCACCATCCTGCGGGGAAGGGGGTCTTATCCTGCTTCCCCTCAACCCGAGCTGACTTCTTGTCTGTTCGGTACACCTAGGTTTTCAGAAGAGTTTTGTTAATCATCTAGCAGACAAACAACCATAAGGTGACAGCCTGGGAGGGTAGAGGGCGCTGGAAGGTAGTTTCCTGAATAACAGCGTTCAGTTTCCTGTTTTGCCATCATTTGACCCAAGGCCCCAAGATAATTGAAATATTGTCAGCCAAACACCGATTTTTTATCTGAGTTTTTTTTTTTTTCTTTTTAAGTTATGGGTGCAAACTTATAACCAGGGACCTGACAAAAGAGAAGGATTTATTTGCAAAGTGAATGTCGGGGATGGTTGGCATTTGCCAACTCTGACTAGCAGGGACCCAGGCTGCTTCCGTTCTGCCGCCCGACTCCTGACCCTCCAGCTCCTGCCCCTGTTCCCACCAGCAGGAAGAGGAGCGGGAAGGTGCCTTTTCCCCTTTAAGGGGGTGAGGTGAGAGTTGCACCTGCCACTTAGCTAGTCCCTGGGGTGATTCTCCAGCATGGGTGGGAGTTGGGTTTGGAGGCCTGAGCCCCGTGAAGCTGGGGTTGCTGTTCCCTGAGCAGCAGGAAACTGGACTCTGGGAAGTGGGGTCAGAGGGTAGCATCCTCAGGAGGGGCCTCTCGTCCCGTTTGACATCTTCACTGCAAAAGGGGGTGTGGGCTTCGTGGTCCATTGACAAATAGAACGTTACTTTTTTTTTTTTTTTTTTTGAAGCACATAGAACCCTAATTCCTTTGGCTTTTACTAAAGTGGCATTTTGTAATTCCACATGATTTCATTGATATACTCGCAGGAGAGAATGCTTCCTGTAAACCAGAAGGATCTCTGCGACAGTCCTCGATCCATAGAGAGTTCATTTTCCCAAGGTTATAGACACAGCCTTAGGGAGGGGTTGAGGACACACTGCGGCAGCCTCAGGAGGTCCTGGACATGTGTCCAAGGTGTTTGGGGCACAACTTGGTCTTACACATTTTAGGGAGACGTGAGGAATCAATACATGTGAGACGTACGTTGGTTCAGTCTAGGAAGGATGGATGGCTCGAAGCGGGGAGGGATTTCCAGGTCACAGGTAGATCAGACAAATGCATTTCTGGTGCATCTTTCCAGAGGAAGCAGTCAGATCCGCATTTATCTCCGTGTGCAGATGGTGACTTTGAGTTCTGTCCTCTGTCCATGAGGAATTTCCTTGTGGATCGGTTGTGAGGGAGGTACGTGGCTTTTCCCCCCACCCCCAGTAGCTGTCTCTGTTAGGAAGAGCATGGGAGGCAGGTTTGGTCTAAGCTCTTCCTCACCTTGACGTCCCTTTAGCGTAGTGATTTTGGGGTCCTGAGATGTAGTTTCAACTTCATGTTTCTGAATACACTGGCACTCTAAACAGTGTTGTAGGAGGCATCTAACTTACTTAGAAGAAGAAGAATATTTGGAAACACTTGAGCACCTTCGTCCTTGAGAGAACCAAGCCTTTGTTTAGTTTGCTTTGCCCTGAGGCTGTTACGCTGTCCCGGGCTGTGCGGCCTTAGAAAGCTGTGCCCCTGTGAGCTACTGCCTGTGGAATCTGGTGACTTTGAAGTTAATCCAGCAGCTACATATTTTGGAAAGCAGATTCCCTCTTAAAGTGTTGGTGATTATGATTCTAGCACTAGAATTTCAGTGTGTGTTTTCCACCCTTCTTACTTTGTCTCCTCATACACTGAGATGCTGCTGCATTTGCCCTTAGGCTTCACTGAGGGAGGGTCAGTTCTGACCCTTTCTTAGATATTGATCTTGAACGGACAGAATCGAGATTCAGGAAAACTCTCGAGCTGGGAGAGTGTGCTGATATCTATGTAAGTGGGGTTCATGTGTCAAACTCAGGTTTAAGAAAAACCAATTCTAGGCTGGGCATAGTGGCTCACACCTGTCATCCCAGCACCTTGGGAGGCTGAGTTGGGCAGTTCACTTTTGAGCCCAGGAATTCAAGACCAGCCTGGGCAACATAGCAAGACCCTGACTCTACAAAAAATTAAATAGGAGAGGTGATGTGCACCTGTGGTCCCAGCTACTCGGGAAGCTAAGGCTCCCCACACACAAAGTATCAATTCATGCAGTGGCCAGTTCTGCTGGGACCACCTGTTAAGACTACTCTGGGCCTCATGGTTTGAGAAGCGTCTGTCCAGGGTCGAGAGGGAGTAGCTTGAGGGCCTAGAAGCCAGTTCTTGTGGTTGAGCGTGATTGCGGGTGTGGAGTTGGGGGCAGGGCTCTCCACGGCATGAGTGGGTAAATGGATGGGCTTCCAGGACGAGCCCCTGTGACTTTGCCTGGTTTACATCCGTCCAATACAAATCCACAGGCTCTTACTCTAGAAGCTTCTGCTGGGGCTGATGGACTGGCCTGGGGACAGAGGGTGCCCTCAGAGCCTCATGGTGCCGTCTGGTTTAGGAAGAGCACTTAGTCACCTAGATCTAGGATTTATGGCACTACAGGGGACTCCTCACACTCAGAGCAACAGCCATCTGCATTCTAGACTTGGTTCTAGGCAAAGTATTTTGGAGCCTGTTGGTAGGTACCCTGTGTTCTGTTTATGTGTAAAACAAGTTAGAGTTATAACTAGTTAAAACCTATTTTTAAAATTTTGCCACAGAATATGGCAGTTGTGGTGGAGCCTGGCCAGAGACCCCCACACTGAGACGCTGTTGCTTGCTGGGGTTGCAGGCGTTGCCTGCATCGGCTGCCCCTCCCGGCGTGTCTGTGTTCTTGACACGGGCGCCCATCGAGGCTTGGCCTGTGGGAGTCGTGCAGCCATTTGTCTCCGTGTTCCTCTGAGGTTCCGCAGACTTCACGGTCCCGTGGCAGAGCGTACGGTATCTGCTTGCATCCTGATTTCCCCAAACCCCAGGACAGGCCAAGAGTTCCTTACACACAACTGCAGAGGGCCCCGTGGCGTGGATTTGCAGAGACACAGCCTTTCCCCAGCTTGGCCTTCGTCTCCAGAGTTGGCTTTAGGGTGATAGAAGCTTCCTTCAGACTGGGGGGCCTTGAAGCTTTGGTGCTAGGAATTCGGTGAGCAGCACGGATGATACCCCGTTTCTCTGCATTTGTAGCACTAGTTGTTAACACGACCACGAGATGTACAGAGGAAGGAAAAAGGAGGTTTTATTTTCAGAGTAACACTCTGTGCTTTGGGAAATGTGGTCTTGGGGGAGCTGTAAGCACATGCCCCCACAGGAGGAGAGGAGGCCGCGGCATTACACGTTCCGGGGTTTGTTGGCTGTGTGTGTTCATCGTGCTCAAGGAATGTCTGAACGTTTACAGGGAAAGTGGGGTTTGTTCATCCGGTTCGTGCAATGTCTGAACACTTACAGGGAAAGTCTAGCACACATGCAGTGAGTTAACCTGTAACATCCGTGTTCGCCTTGGGGCAAGTGTAACATTTGAAATGAGGTGGACTGGGCGTGTCATGTACAAAGGTGAGCTGTTGGGCGCAGACGTTTATGCGCAGCCTCAGTCACAGCCAGGACTGGCTCGGGGTCTGCAGCCTGTGGCGGGAAAGGACACTCATGAGGCCATTCTGTCCAGTCGGGGCTGCCGGCAGGGTCCCAGGGTGGGGCTGTCTGGTCGGCCGGCATCTGGAGTCCACCCAGGTCCAGTGGGCAGCGTTCCTCTAAACCAGGCTTCTGATTGTGGAGGAGACTTCATGCTGGTTAACACACTGTGCAGGAGTAATGTTGTGGGGCTTTGGGGTCCACCTTCCCTATGATGCCGGTTACATTTCTCTCCGGACCTCACAGCCACAGAGATTGCACCTCGTCTGGCAGCAGGGGGTGCCATGTTGACATAGTAATTTATTGTATTAACCTTTTTATTGCTATTTTAATAACCATTTTTTTTCTTTTTAAAGAGATAGGGTATTGCTGTGTTACTCAGGCCAGTCTTGAACTCCTGGCCTCAAGCAATCCTCCCACCTCGGCCTCCCAAAGTGCTGGGCTTATAGACGTGAGCCAGTGCGCCCAGCCTACAGCCATGTTTTTAAAACTCAGCAGTTTAAAAATCCTATTCCTTTTACCCCCTCAAGCAGGCTGGTTGGCCTTGTGCAAACTGGGGTGTCACGATCTTAGCCCCCCTTTTATTTTTACCTTTGGCCTCAAATTCTGATGAGAACAGCAGTTACAAAATGGGCTTTAGGTGATTCTTCCGTTACTAAAGCCAGAATTCTCACCAGGTAGAGATGTTTGTCCCCAGGATTCCAGAAAGCTGTTTTGAATCAAGCCCGTAGGAAATAAGTTAGGAACTAAACTCTTGGTCCTCTGCTTAGTACCAGGGGAATGGGTTAGTTGCTGATACCCTTTGATCTGTGCTCACGTGCTGCATCTCATCACGGGAAGCAGAGTCGCCCTGTGGAATAAAGCCCGGCTCAAGGTGGCGCGTCGAGACGCTTGGGGCTGTCAGTTCCTTATACAGCGGCAGACTTGGAGACTCAGTATCACGTGCAGAGCCCAGGCAACCGGAGTGCGTCCACCTTAGAGACCACATGGACGGTCGGCAAGGTGGATGTCCGGGCATATGGCCTTGACAGGCCCACTGCGAGGTGAATTAGGAATTCGTTAGCAAAGAAATCAAACTCGCCTTTGGGTCCCGACTACTTGGAAGGTTGAGGCGGGAGGATTGCTTGAGGCAGAAGGTCAAGGCCGCGATGAGCCATGATTGTAATACTGCACTCTGGACTGGGTGACATAGCGAGACTCCAAGTCAAAAAAAACAAAAACAAAAACAAAAACAAAAACAAACCTTACTCTCCATAGCAAGAGGGAGAATTTATCAAAGTAACTGCAACAAAATCTTAGATGATGTAATTTCAGTGGCTAAGTGAGCTGTCCAGGCCACGTGGCTGGCTCACAACGCAACAGAGCCAGGTGCTGCTGCAACTGCCCCCCCACCCCGATCGCTTGTGGACATTTTCTGTTTTCCCATATCTCCCTTTTGGATACGTAGCTCGCTACTTTATAGCTAAGCATCAGTAAAACAGGTTGTCTATTTTGAAAAGTAACTATTTTGTCTTTTAAGGACAGAAAATGAAGCAGGTGACAATAGCATGGCGACCTGGTGAATAGATTTAGAGGAATATTTAATACTTGGCACCACTCTGATCCCTTCTTCTCTCATGCTTAGTTACAGCTACCGCCTCCTAGGACAGAACACTTTGAGCTCTGTGAGTAGGAATTAAACATGTTCTAAATCAGAAGTTTTAGTTAAGCAGTATTTTATGTGAATGCCCAGATCCTAAGTGTTCACTGTACTGGTGTGTGGTGTTGAAGAAGGAACGAGGGCTTGGGGCTGCGTTTATGGTGCAGCGTCCGGGTTCCCATATGTGAGATGAGGGCCAAGAGACACGGCCTGGAAGGTTCAGACTGTAGGATTGAATGGATCTACCCACTCCTGGAAAGCCTCAAGTCTAACTTGACTTGGGCTGGTTTTAGGGAGATGCTGGCAGCGCCGTCCTCACAGGTCACTGGGAGGGGCTCTGGCACCGTCCCCGTCAGGTGTCTCATGATCAGCCCAGCTTGCTCATCTCAGAAGCTGTTGGTCGTGTTCTCGTTCCTGTTGTTCGTTGCGTGTTATTTAGGTTCTGTTCATGTGGGGACCTAGGAAGTTCCACAGTGAGAGGAGAGCCGCTGAGCCGCCTTCCTGCCTGGATGCCAGCCCCACGGAGGACCGTAACTGCTTGAGGTTGGCTTCTGCCCCCGGCCTCACCTGTGGAGGCATTGATGCAGTGGTACTTTCTAAGCTCCTGGGGCACACAGTGCTGTTGTGTGGATCCACAGGCCACTGTGGCGTCCAAGCACGTGCTCCCGGAGGAGAGGACTCTGCGGGCACTGATAGTGGGAGCTGGCTGAGAGTCGAGCGAGTTGAGACTCCCTGTGACCTGCACAGCTGCCATTTGCACAGCCCCTCCTGACACCAAGATGGTCGTGCGATAAATGCACAAAGCACATCTCCAGCAAAAAGCCGCCGATCGTCCATATCCAGGATATCCACCACGGTGGCTTTTTGGTGTTAATACGATGAATGTGAGCAGCAGGTGGTCTGCGTCGAGTGTGACTGTGCCACTGCAGTTTTGTTCTCATGTCTTGATGAGCATGAACGGTTCCTGACGAGGGTAGGTAAGGATGCTGTGACCTGAGACTCTGCAGTATTGTAGCTTGAGGAACCGAGGAGTTTTTCTGTCTTGCAAAGCCGTCAGGGAGGATGTTCCAGGCTGGTGACTGCTCCATGAGGTATTTAGGGATCCAGGTTTCTTCCCGACCCCTGCTCTGCGTTCCCAGGGACACGGCTGTCCTTGCCGTGGTTGGGAATGGGTGATTGCCATGCTGGCGGGGGAGGCTTAAGGTGAGAGTGGCCGTGATTTACCTAATCTACATAATGACAGGGAGCCTGGGAGTAAAGTGTAGCCATGGCCTGGAGGATGGATGATGGTTGTTGGTGAACGACTGGCTGCACTCACCGCAGCTGGCCCAGGAATGGGGAAGGATGGCTGAGTATGCCGTTCAACGGTACCTGGTTCTTTCAGATTTGACTTCCTTATGGATTTTCTGCTGTAAAGAGGAGAGAGCCTGTGGTTCTAGGCCAAGCATCTCACTCATCTCATAACATCTTGTATCCCTCAGCCAACATTTATGTCAAGTTTTAGAAGTCCTATCAAACTGGCAAGCATTTCTCAATTTGGTTTAACCATTGGATTATATATCTGTGTCTGCATCTCTATTTTACATCTATGTGGTTATTTGACACTCTGTAGTACCTTTGTAATAGGTTCTCTTTGGTGGAAGTTACTTTCAACAAACCCTTGCTGCTACTTGAATTTTCAAGGTTGCAAGTAGAAAGGAGAGAATAAAAACCACATCTTCTCTAATTTTAAAATTTGTTGTTTCTCAAATCACACCAGAAGTAAAGATATTACAAATTACAAAAGCAGCCAGAATCAAGGTTAAGAGATTTCTGGGCGATTCTGGCTAATCAGCAGTATTTGCTGAGGTGTGTGCAGCAGAGCAACATGCCAAGAAGCCCGCGACGGGGGAGAGTTGGGAGGCCAGGCTGTGACTTCGGAGGTGTGTTGCCTCAGGGAGAGGAGCTAGATGTAGAGAGGATAAATGGCCACAGGTGTGACCACCGTCATCCTTGCTGCGGTACGGAGGCCTTTGTACAGGGGCCTTTGTGAGCTGAGTTAAAAATCAAAATTGAGAGAGTGCAATGCATTCTTAGTTTTTAAAATAAAATGCTAATAGAGAACGTTTTGTAAGAATGTAAAATGTTACATCTTTGTTTAGAATTTAAGAATAATAATTTGCTTCTGAGATCTTTGCGACTGAGATTTGAAATCTTAAGTATGGTTTTTTCTTCCATGTTTTATACATATGCACGTGTACACATACATGTAAGGTATATAAAAGGAAAATAAGCGTGTCTGTATTCACATTTATATACACTTCCATAATGTGTATACTTCTAGTCACACATAGGTCTAAGAGACTATGACGTGACTTGATAACCATGAGAGGGTAATCGCGCCTCCCGCGTTCCAGGCCTCACACAGCCCGTGCCAGGTTTTGGAAGTAGGAGTTTGTCTGCAGCCACTTCGGGAAGCATGTGGTTGCCAGGATTGCCTAGAGCTCCAGGCTGTCTCCAGTCCCAGCCTCCCTGGGGTAGAAGCTGCCCTACCAGGGGCCTGGACATGGACGTTAGGGCCTGGAGCCAGGGACCGCTCCTGAAGTGGGGGGCTCCCCTCACGGCTGGGCATGAGAACCGAGGATAGGAGGCGGAACCAGCCTCGGGCCAGTGCACGGCCTCCCTGAAGTGCTTGCGGGAAGCCCCAGCTGCACTTTGCTGACCCCATAGACAGCACCACACTCTGTGAGATCCCCCTGGCCCACCCCTCAGGTTCCTAAAATGATGAAGGTTTCCTGAGCTGCGAATTTTTAGATCTAGGCTAAAAAGTCCTGGGACAGACTCACAGGGTTCTTTATGTAGAAATGATGAGTGTGCTGGTGACTCAGAGCAGACACTGTACCCTCACTCCAGGGTCCTTTGTGCCAGGTGGAAACGAGCGTGTGGGTCACCCAGAGTCCCTGCATCCTCACTCCAGTCACTGCTCTTTGGTTTCTTAATTAAAAGCCTAAAAGCCTTGATAATGAAAATGCATTCTCTCCAGAGTCGAGTTTCCGGTTATGGAGGCTCACCTGTAAATGCCGTGCCAGGTCAAATATGCTGAGATCTGGGCCAGGTCCTGCTTCCTGCCCACGGCTAAAGCAGGTACTTCATTTGGGAGGTGACCCAGGGGGATATCTGAGAGGCCTGCCGGTCCCCGAGGGATGAATCCGCTGGCCTTCACACTCTGCTCCGGCCTCCATCAGCTCCTTTCTACCTGCAAACTGCCTGCTTTGACGTTGCCATCATTGGAGATATGTTAGGGACTTAGTATGGGTTGACACCCATAGGACCAGCAGATCGTGGAAAGGTGGGAACCAGGGCTGGGGAGGGTGGTGACCACGGCCAAACTGAGAACCGTGGTGGGCTGGGAGGTCCATCTTCTGTCTGAAGTGTTTTTCAAAATATAAAACATAGTGTCTCAGGAGCATGAGAGGGCAGGCCACAGACGGGGAGAACGCATCTGTAAAAGACTCATCTGAGAAAGGCTGTTATCCAAACCGTGCAAGGAACTCTCAAAACTCAATAAGAAAATGAACAACCTGATTAAAAATGGACCAAAGACCTGGACAGATACCCCAACAAAGAAGATACACAGATGGCAAATCTACACGTGGAAACATGGCCCGCGTCTTATGTCATAGGGCGAGGCGTCACTGTGCACCCATCGGCCTGGCCAAAACCCGAACTCCGACACTGCCGCGTGCTGGTGGGTGTGTGGGCATCAGGACCCTCACTCATCGCTGGGGGAAGTGGGGCAGCTGCTGTAGGAGGCAGCGTGGCGGTTTTCCGTGGAACTAAGCTCTCCGACCACAGGAGCAATCACAGTCCTGGCCGTTTACTCGGAGGAGCTGAAAGTTTACTTCCATGCGGAAATGTGCACACAGACGTTGACAGCAGCTTTATAATTGCCAAACTAGAAAGCAACCAAGATGCCCTTCAGCAGGTGAATGGATAAACTGTGGTATGTCAGATGCTGGGATATTATTCAGCACTAAAAAGAACTGGACCCCTAAGCCATGAAGACAAGGAAGGATCTTAAACGCATGTTGCTAAGTGAGACTCCAATCTGGAAAGGCTGCCTGCTGTCTGAGTCCAACCACAGCACAGTCTGGAAAAGGCAAAGCTGTGGAGACAGTCAAACAGTCAGTGGCTGCCAGGGGCTGGGGAAGGGAGAGATGAATGGGAGGAGCATAGGGAATATGGAAGGTGGGAAACAACTCCAGGTGGGGCTTTCATGGGGGATGCATGCCGTTCCACGTTTGTGAAACCCAGAGAGTGAGCAGCAGCAGGCTGAGTCCTCGTGTGAGCTGTGGACTGTGGGTGGTGGTGCCGTGTTGATGCGGGTCTGTCAGTCGTACAGACATGCTGGTCTGGTGAGGGCAGGAGAATGATGGAGGCTGTGCCTGTGCTGGGAAGGGATATGTGAGGACTCTGTACTTTCCTCTTGATTTTGCTATGAACCAAAAACTGCTTTTAAAAATGTCTATTGAAAAGACAAACAAAAGAGTGCTGGCCAGACAACATCTGTGTGAGGGTGTGGCCTGTGTTCTACATTCAGAATTTCCCTTTTAGAATACACACATCTAAATTTTTCAAAGTTAAACCTTTGCATTAAGTAACTCACTACCAAGTTACAGTATCAGCTTGAGCACTGCCAGGATGGCCAGGATCCTGTATCCTGACAGGCTTCTCCCCTTACAGGTGCAGTTGACGTCCGTGGCCACATCCCAGTAAGCAGCAGGGCTGGAATCAGGAGTCAGGCTTTGCGGGACAGAGAGGAAGTGAGATCTGTAAGCACGTGGCTGAGGGCCGGCAGGGGGGAACCCATGGCAGGGGGCCGGCAGGGAGGACTTTTTGACCAGTTTTCCTTATCGCTGAGGCCTTCCTAGACTTGGGGAGTTGGAGTCCCCACTCTCGGGTGCCTCAGAATCCAAAGGCTGCTCGTAATTCTCAAGTTCCAGATGCCTCACAGGAGGTACCTGGGTTGTTGGGTACAGTTCCATTATTTGCTGCTTGGTGGGATTTGCCCGCAGCATTTCTGGTTGTTTTTAAGAGCTGATGTTTGAGCTGCTTATAATCACATATGGATGTCGATCTACCAATAAAAGTTAAGAACAGAATTTTAGTTCAAAGAGTTGTGAAAATGCTCAAGGTCGTGTACTAATGTATACATTACATTTGTGGAAATATCTAAAAGTCCAGGATTTATATTAAACACTTCTCTTGATTTTTGTAATATCTACCTGTCATTTTTCCATTTGATTAATAGATGTCAGAGGGCTTAAATTTTGAGTGCCTGAATTCACTGAAATTAAAACTTCTTACATCAAATGTAATTGAAGTGAACGTAGCCAACAGTGCATGCTTTTATAAGTACTAATTAAAATATATATAAAAACACATATCCATGAACATGCAGATGGGGGCAACATATTAAACCATGGAAGTAGAATTAGTATTCTTTGTTTTCTGAGAAGACAAATTTTTAAAAAGCTAAGGGGTCTTATAACTTTCTAGTTTCCAACTTATTTGCCCTAAAGTGGAAGATTGACAGCAGCAGAAGAGGAGATCCTGGGCCAGTGCAGGCTCTGGGAGCAGCGGGGTGAGTGCTGGAAGGAGCTGGCTGGAGGCAGAGCCAGGGAGGTGCTCAGACAGGCCAGGACGGCCTCAGGGCACGCGGCTCAGTGAGTGAGAAAAGGTTCACATTTCTTGGAGAGCCCTTGTCTCTGCCCACGGAAAACCCAAACTCCTTCCAACGGAGATGTGCATCTCATGTAAAAGTTGTTACTCCCAGAAAGAAAGCCAGTGGATGTAGAAATTTTACGTATGCAGAAATTATTTCAAATTTGTTTCTAACCTTATCCTTTTCTTCCCCCATCTTAATGTGTGGTGACTTTCTGCAGGTGACGCACACATCTTAGGAGAGCGCTGTATTTCAGTTGCTGTTGGCTCTGATGTGACTTTGTGGTGTCCGATGTTCTGGTTCTGAGGTTCTGCCCAGAACGGGGCTCCTCCCTGCTGAGCGTTGCTTGTTGACTGCCCGTGTGGAAACTTTCCCTGTAAGCTAGTTGCCCACAGCAGTCTTGGTTCAGAAATCTTTGGACCTCCTGAGACTCCACACAACCTTCTAAACTTTCTAGCGTGACCTTTTCATTTTACTGTTCCCCACTAACTCAGATGTTTTCCAGAATGTAAGTAATCTGCTGCATGCAGGGCGGGGAGTGCCCTCCGTTGGCTCTGGGGAGAAGCATGGCTGTTTCTCCGGGTGGAGCTTCCCGCCCACCATGGTGTGCTCCAAGACGCAGCAGGGTTCTTTGGCAGAAGTAACCGTCGAAGGCCCGTGTCTCCGTGGCAGGGTGGCTGTGGGTATGCGGCCTCGTGGCCATACCGGCCCCTCCCCATCAATGGCACCACGGCAAGGAGCAGGGGGAGGCCTGGGATCTGTCTCCAGAGTCACAGCTGTGCTTCGGAGACTGCGTCGTCCGTTTGTAACTAGACATGCAGAGAAAGTGTTGGAGATCAGTAGGAGACGGTGTGTGTCCCTAATGAGCTCAGGGATGCTCTTGAGAGGGTCAGGTTTCTGTGCGGCTGATCTGGACTCAGCCTGGCTGTGGCAGTGCAGGTGACTGCTGGGCTTTGGCAAGGCTGCACCCACTGTCCGTCTGAAATGGCCCCCTTCCCTGGCTCACGGTGCCAACTGGGTCCCCAGGCCTGTGTATGTGTCGGGGAAGGGGGAGGTGGGGGTCCTACTTTATTGCCGTATCCAATGCCATGCGGGGTCAGCACTCAGGAAACATGTGCTGTGTGGGTCAGCGATTGAGTTCAGAAACCTGGAAAATTCAGCAGTGTAGGCTTTGGGCATGACCCGTCCAGCCTTGGGGCTCTTTCTTTCTCTGAATTTCCTTCCATGGCATCCTCCTCATCCCAGGGGCCCCTGTTCCCATATGGCTGTTGGCAGCTTCACAGGTTCCTCTGCCTCCCCTCCCAGGCCCTGGTGTGGCTGGGACAGCTAGTGGCTGTGCAGACCCCACAGCCAGTAGATCTTTGGTGCCAACGCCTTGGGCCTGGGTTACCTGAGTCAAGGACTCCAGTACATGGCTGAGCTCACCCCGAATGTCTGGATCAGAAGGCCTTGGGTTGCAGAAAGGTGGGAGTTCGGTATCTAAGGACAGCCTGCAAAGCAGAAGGGGAAATGGCTGTGCTGATGGGCAGCTAGAAGAGTCTGTGCACAGCCTGGGACCCAGTGCAGACACAGAGCTGACATGGGCAATGCAGTGACACGGCCACCGTGGAAGTGGGCAAAGTTATAGGCTTCAGATCAATATGGAGGGGCTGGTCTAAAACAATCCTCTGTTTCCTTTCATCCTAGCAACTGCTGGCTTTTGGGGTGGGGGAGTGATATCTGTGGTGGCTGCGAGGAGAGACAGGGATTTTAATTAAACCCCTCTTTCTGGGAGAGGGGAGTAGCCGTTTCTGTAGGGCAGTGAGCATCATCATCTCAGGCAGCTCAGGCTGCTGTAACGAAACACCATTGACTGAGTGGCTTATGAACAGCAGGAATTTGTTTCTCACAGTTCTAGCGGCTGGAAGGCAGGATCAGGGTGCCGTACGGGTGGGTTCTGGTGTGTGCTCCTTCCTGGTTGGCACACACCTTCTCTCTGGCCCTGACACAATGGGAGGGTGAGGGATTTGCTGGGCCCCTTTCTGAGGCACAAATCCCATTCAAGGGCGTCCAGCCTCGGGAACTCATCACCTCCCAAAGACCACCTGACGGCATCACGTTGAGGGTGAGGATTTCAACCTGTGTTTTGGGGGGCAGGCAGGCAGTTCATAACCTTCACCCTCTTTGTGTATTTCTGACTCAACATTGAGTCTGCATTCGGCTCTCCAGGGGACAGAGCTTGTGTGGACACTGAGCAAGGTCAGAGCTGCAAGCATGTACACATCGGGGGCAAGGGACCTGCCAGGGGTGTGAGAAGGGGATTTCAGTGTCAATCGGAGCTGCTTTCCTGGCAAATGTACTCATAAGCTATCCTGGCAACATTTGCTTTTCACGAAGAGTCGATGAGGCAGTGGGGGCAGCAGGCGGTGTTGCCAGAAGCTTGGAACTGATGGGCAGCAGAGAAGGGGCAGAGGCCACGACCTTGGGGTGGTCAGCAGTGCCAGGTGTCTGCCCTCCAGGCCTCACGTCTGTGACTGTGCAGAGACCGAGCCGACCGGGGCTTGCCGGCCAGTGTGGCTCTCATGCAGGTGATTATCGGGGTTGCTTTCTATGTAATGTTCCCTCAACCCCATGCCCCCCCAACAATTTCTGTGCCTAGCAGAAATCATGCTGCATTTCCTTGATGAAGCCTTGAGTTTCCTGTGGAGATGTAGGAATAGCACGATTTGGCTCACGTCAAAATACTTTGCAGTGAAGCTGCACGGAAGAGGATTCTAGGCTTCCGTTTGACGTTTTCAACAATGCCTGAGTGTTACAGGACCGTCTTGCTTGTTAATAAAGCACCAGATGAAAAAGGCTACTGGTTAATAAAGGAGACTTTTTACATTAGCACAGAGAGGGTGGCTTGAGATAAATTCAGCGTAACGTAGGTGTGTTTGTAAGCCGTCAAAAGGACCATCTCTCTGCTGGCGACACATGTTTTTCGGTATTGGTTTTGTTCTGTAAAAGGATGACTGGCATTCGGCAGAGTCATTCCAGAATTCACCTGGAAGGCGTCCACATGGTGCCTTGTTTTCTCCTGACATTCTGGGCACCACGAGGAAGTATTCCTGTCTTCAGCACTAGCAGGAGACTTTTCCTGAACACCTGCTCCTCTTTGGCATTGTGGGTGTGAAGGGGTCAGAGTGACCCTGTCTTCATGGAGTTTTCAGACACCATGGGGATAGTGTGGCACGAGTGTCAGGCTCGGGTGGGAGGGAGACTTTCCCCAGAAAACAGCTGCCAATTCCAGGACGGCCCTCGACCTCTCCTCCCTCTGTTCCTCTGCGTCATGTCTGAATTAAGGCTGTTCTATCGTAGCGGGGGTGTCATGTTAACTGGAAGTGTGCTTTTTTACTGGGCAGTAAGTAAATTAATGGTACATTTGCCAAGGACAGCGAGGTTTGATTTGATGAATTCAGTGGGGGAAAGGAGAAGGGGCTTGGCTGTGTGGGGATGTGTGTGATGGGAGCAGAATGGAGTAGCCATGCAGGCTGTTGGGATGGAGGGGCAACGCCCGCATTTCCATGGGATCCATCGCTGTTTGTGCCACTAGACCTGGACCTCTGTCTCTACTTCTAACACCCGCATAGTGAGGAAGCCCTGATGGGCCTGAGTTGTTACTTCCCATGGCCATCGCTGGGAAATGCCCCGGACGCCTCTCCTGGCTGGTGACGGCCCTGGGCCTGGACACTGGCTTTGTCTAGAGTTGTTTCTTCTTGTGGCCATCGCTGGGAAGTGCCCCAGACACCTCTCCTGGCTGGTGACGGCCCCAGGCCTGGACACTGGGTTCGTCCTGAGCTCTGCGAGGAACTTGGGCTCCACGTGCAGCAGGCATCTGTGCATCCCTTTGGATGTGAGATGTTGGCGCTCGGCTTGGAGGCCAGCGCAATCTGGGTGTGGTCAGGATCCAGTTCATCTTTTGGAGAGAGAGAGCAGCTGCCCGGGGACCCCTCTGAGGTACATAGTCATGCAGTGCCCTCACAGGATGCCCGGTCCCCCGAGAACTTCCCGCCATTCCCCTGGACCCTCAGGTATGGGAGTCAAGTGTGGTGTGTGTGTCACAGGCGGGGGTACTGAGGACACCACGTGCCTGCTCGTGCGAAGACCTGAAGTGCTGCGTGAGCTCGTTCCCAAGGGGCCGTTGGCATCTGGGGGCCTGTGGGTGTCTTTCCACTGGCAGGAAATAATGGGTGGCCCATGTTACCTTTTGTGTGTTTTTTTTTCTTTGCCGAAAAGCCCTAATGCCAACGTCGCTGTCCTGCTATTGGAACCGCCCACCTCAGGCTCACTGGCCCTCCTGTTTCTGGGCTGCTGCAGTGTTGTGTTGGGGTAACTGTGTTAACTTCGTTTGAATTTTCTTCCTGTTCTTTTGGAATAAGTGTTGATAGTTTGTGCTGCTTGTTCACCCCAGAGGCGAGGATGTCCTTTAGGCCTGGAGGAGCACAGCCCCTGCAGGGAGGTGCCGGGCCTCTACCTCTCGTGTCATCCACAGCCCTCTCCACACGTCTGCTCTTCGCTCCTCGTGCCCACGGCTGGGGTCACGGGCCGTTCGCTCTGCTGTTTGAGATCCTCGGAAAAGGTGTTTGCCCTGAAGGGAGATTGGGGGTGTGCGGCTGATTTTAAATAGGAGGAAATGATCGTAACAGAATGAGCAATGCCTAGCACTTAGTCTCAGGCTTGAGAAATTGTGTTTTAGAAGCAAGGTATCCCCAACTCCGGTTTTTTTCAAATTAAATCTTTTAAAGAGTCCACAAATATAAATAGTTAAAGCCTAAAACTATGCAACAGAGGGCCTAGAGCCCAAGCCACTGCCAACTCTGACTCCAAGACACCTCAGAAACTTGGTCCTCCTTCTCAGAGAACCCCCCCTTCTGCTCCTCCCTCCACACTCCTCCCTCCACACTCCTCCCTCCACACTCGTCTTCCGCCCCCTCCCCTTCTTCCTTCCCCTTCCCTTCTTCCTTCCTTCCCCTTCCTTCTTCCTTCCTTCCTCCCCTTCTTCCTCCCTTCCTCCCTTTTCTCCTCCCTCCTCTTCCTCCTCCTCCCCCTCTTCCCCCTGCCTGTCCTTGGGCAACCTCCATGGAACTCTGGTTCAAAGTCACTGGTCTGTGGGGCCGCCCATTTGATAGACGAGCACGCTGGGGACCAGACACAAGTGACTGACTCAGACCAGCTCGCATGTCATCTCCTGCCTCCCGTAACACCGGGTTGTCCCTAATGGAAGAGAGTCAATGATGCTGCTTCACTGATCTCCAGGGAAAACAGGTTGATAACAGGTTATAAACATGGGAACGTTTTGGAAAAAGCGTCGTCCACTTGTCAGCTCCATCTCTCCTGCCCGGAAGATGTAGGGGAAACCTGCCTTCAGCCCACCCTCATCCCATAACAGGACAGAGGACAAAGGGGCAGAGACCCAGGTCCTGTCAGTGCCCTCAGGAAACCCCCCATTTCCTCCTCATGGTGGAAGTGGAAACCATCCCACTGGACTAGATTTTCCCGGGAAGCCCCTCCACCCCGAAAGCAAGGAATGTGGTTTGAGCACACACCATTCTCGGTGCCATCACTTTCTGCAGCTGAACTCTGCATACGTGGCCCATTGATCTTGCTAGTCCAGTGTTACTGGGTCCTGGGAGTTTCTGTGGGCTGATGGCAGGTGTTTACCATTGTGTTTAGAGGGGAGAACAGAACTTTATTTGTCGAAATCAGATGATAACCATTGCCATGTGATTCCTTGGGTTGGTTGGGGTGGGGGTGCTCAATGCTTTTCCTGAGGGCTAAGTTCTAGTTTGAGACCGTCTCTCTTTGTCGCCCAAGCTGGAGTGCAGTGGTGCGATCTTGGCTCACTGCAACCTCCGCCTCCTGGCTTCAAGCAGTTCTCCCTGCCTCAGCCTCCCAAGTAGCTGGGATTATAGGTGTGTGCCACCACGCTTGGCTAATTACAAAAATGTTTAATATAGGCTAGGTTTTGCCATATTGGTCAGGCTGGTCTCGAACTCCTTGCCTCAAATGATCGCCCCACCTTGCCCTCCTAAAATACTGGGATTACAGGCTTGAGCCACTCTGCCCGGCCTGATCCTGACATCTTTTAAAGTTGCCTTCATGTACCAAAAGCCAGTCTATGTTTGAAAATCAGTCTTGAAGAGCCTAGGAGGAGAGGGATAAGCTTCAACTAGGTGAATAACTATGCATATGTTAAAAATATGGGCCAAAATCTACCCCAAATGTTAACTCTTCTGCTTTGCGTATTATATCCATTTATAGTTATTTCAGTACTAAGATTTTTAAAGACTCTTTTGATAATTATTGACAAATTACTATTAAAACTCAGCTGCATTTGTAACACTTCAAAGAACTAATTGGATGACATCATTTTTCCCAGAGGCATTTTGGATTGTTACATAATTAATGTTTATCTCTTTGCCAGAAATCTTTTTTTTTTTCTTTTCCAGAACAGATACCTGAAAAGAAAATTTCCTTTGCATTAAGTGTTATTTCACTGTGTGACAATCAATTTTTGAACGTGAGAACAAGATCATCATGTATTTTTGGGATAATTCTTGCTTAATAGTGATAATGCTAAGTGTTAAAATTATGCAACAATTTGTTTCTTTGAAAATTACTATTTGCCTGCTCACCAGGTGGGAGCTGATGAGAACGTGGATGTGAAAATTAAATTGTATTTAGCTTGTATAAAAGAAGTTTAAAAAAAAAAAGCTCTTTTTTTTTGTTTTGTGCTACTACTGAAGTTGCTTCCTTGTGGAAATGAGGTTATTGCAGGCACCTAGAATTTTATCTCCTTCACTTGTACAATGGGAAGAAATTCTCCAACAAGCACAGGAATCTGACTTTCTGATATTGAGACTCCTAGGCATCAGCCCCGTGGAAGGGTTGGTGATTACGTGAGCGTTGGCGTTGATGTGAGCACCCTCCAAGCCGGACGCAGGGAGCAGGGAAGGGCAGAACAGGCCCCTCAGGAGCCATGAGAAAATCAAGTGTTGGCAGCAGTGGTGAGGGTTGATGTCAGGGGCCAGGAGGAGGTGGTGAAGGGAGCATGTGCCTCAAGGCAGCCCTGGAACCCGCGGTCCCTGCAGTGAAGTCTGATCTGCAGGGGACGTGGACGGCCACGTGGCGAGGCCCACAGACAGCCTGGACTTGGCTGCCTCAGAACTCTGGTGGACGTTGCAAACGGCCCCACAGGGTTGCAGTGCACATTCCTTGGACAGAGAGAAGACGCTTGTAACTGTTTTCGGCACGAAGCCAGCGCCCTGTGAACAGTGGCCACTGCTGTCGTGACTGAGTGCCGTGCAACTGGAGGCATTTGCTCTGCTCAGTTCACTTAATTGGGCCAGGAATGGGGTGGCCCTGCCTTCAACAAGCTTGACGCATTGAACGAGGACTCAGTCAGTAAAGTACTCTGTAAATATGCTCTGCTGGCTAGAGTGAGCAAAGCCCAGGGAGAGAGTGGTTCCTCAGTATTAGACAGGTGTTTGTGGTGGGGCCAGCTGTGTGGCTGCCAGAGCGAATGTGACCAGGAAGCCTCTGTCCCCCCGGAGGTGGCCAGCGTAACTGTTACACGTGCCATAGGTAGAAAGGGGGCATTGCTGGGAAACTTGCTCATGTTGCTGTTTTCTGATTGGAAATTCAAGGTTTCTGAGCATCCTACATCGAATTTGTACATTGCTGAGACTGTACTCCTTTCAACACTTGTTTTTTCCTGCTTTTCGGATCCATACAACCTGGCATTTGGCCGTGGCTTCCAGGACAGGCTGGATGCAGAGTGAAGTCCTCCTCACTGTCAATCTTTGCAGATGTCTTTCTTGAGAGTCTCAATTAGGTTTTTACTTAACTAGACTTTTAAAATTGCCATGCACATAACTCTACCAGTTACAATCGTGAGCTGACATGGGTTTTTGGTTTTACTTTGATGAATGTTTAACATTTGCATGCTGGATGTGGGGGTGGAGGTCATTTATCTGCTTTTCATTTCCTTCTTGGTTATACTTAGTGACTTTCAGGTACGGTGTGGAAAGCCTGGCACAGGGTGAATTGCAGGCTGCAGTGTGGCGCGGTGGACGAGAGGCGCGGGCTGCAGTGTGCACAGTGGATGAGAGTGAAGCTATTTCCATCCTCGAGGGAAACACACAGGAAACAATTTAAAAAACTGATCATCTAGCTTGAATGAGGTCCAACAAATTCAGTTTGCAAAGTTTAACTTCCAAGTTAACTTAGTAACTTTTCCCCCAAGTCATTAATTTAGTAGCTTATGTTTATTGCCTAAAACAAGTCATAAATTCTAAAATGAATGACTAAACATGTAATAATTTAGGCATACAGCACCTGAAGGGAAAACTGCCAGTATGCTAAAATATTGGATACAGATGCTCAAAAAATATAATGTAGCATTCTTACAATGCATGTGCTTTTAGCATGTAACTTGGTGAGTAGTTTTGAGCTATATTTGTAGGAATGTGTATCTTGAATACTTCAGGACACCACTGGAGATGTGTGCTTGAGAGGTATAAATACTGGATGTTCTTCTCCCTTCCCTTAAATGAAAAACATTAGCTCCCTTCCTTTTTATTTTTATTTTTTGAAGTGGACTCTCGCTCTTGTTGCCCAGGCTGGAGTGCAGTGATGCAATCTCGGCCCACTGCAACTTCCGCCTCCGGGGTTGAAGTGATTCTCCTGCCTCAGCCTCCCCAGTAGTTGGGATTACAGGTACCCACCACCATGCCCCACTAATTTTTGTATTTTTATTAGAGATGGGGTTTTGCCATAGTGTCCAGGCTGGTCTCAAACTCCTGACCTCAGGTGATCTGCCCACCTCGACCTCCCAAATTGCTGGGATTACAGGTGTGAGCCACTGTGCCTGGCCAGCTCCCTTCTATAATGATTTATACAGTTGTTTTTGCTTTTTGTTTTTTTGAGACGGTGTCTCACTCTCGCCCAAGCTGGAGTGCAGTGATGCAAATCTTGGCTGACTGTATCCTTCACCTCCTGGGCTCAGGTGATCCTCCCACTTCAGCTTCCTGAGTAGCTGTGACTGGACACACATCACCACGCCCAGCTTTATTATTATTATTATTATTATTATTATTGGTATTTTTAGTAGAGACAGGGTTTTGCCATATTTTCCAGGCTGGTCTCGAGCTCCTGGGCTCAAGCAATCTCCTGGCCTCAACCTCCGAAACTGCTGGGATTACAGGCGTGAGCACCACATTTGGCCCATTTTTTTTTTTTCTTCCAGGATTAGGAGTCGACTTTCAGAAAATCCTTCAACCTTGCAAGCTTAATTTTCCATAAAAATATTCCTCTAGGATAAAAACAAGACACAAAGAAGTACATGTGGAGTGCAGTTAAAAATTTTCAACACAACTTAGCTTAGGAAAGTTGACATTTACAAAGACCAGGAGGCCCGTTCAGTGCCTTCTAGGCACTGGGAATGGCGGTCTGTGGGCGACCCTAACATGTGGGGTGTCCTGAGACGTGATCGTGGTGTTCACGCTTTTACCGAGGGCTTCCCAGGGGTACCAGAGGCTGTTCTTCTGCAGTCGGCCAGCCAGGCAGCGGCTGCTGGAGAAGGAACGAACAGTAAAAGACAGATGGACACGGTGTTATTGTGGCAGAGAGGTTAAAACCAGGGTCACTTTGTTCTTACAGTTTTAAAAAGCTAATAATGAAGTCCTTAAATATGTTCAGGATTTCAAAGCAGTTGTGGGTGTGTCTGTGTCTCTAGCTCCCGTTTGGGTGCTTCCTGTGAAGAGAGCTCAGAGACCCCACCTTTCCTTGATGAGGTGACAGGGCCTGGAGAGGTGTGAACCCCGTGGTGGGGGGGATGACTGACCTGGGGTGAGGCTGGGTCAGCGTGGGGATCCACCCCCACTCCACGTTCCTGTAGGGAATCCACAGTTCTAAGTCTTTATGATAGGGGTAAAATGAACCTGGAAGAGGTGTTATTTTTTAAGAAGTAAGTGCCATGCTCTTTTTTCCTCATACTTTTCCGTGTTTAAGCAGCATTGAAGGATAAGGCACTAGTAGCATGTTGTTTTGGAAACAATGTTGTTGGTTATTTTACGTTGAATATGGTACTAAGGTTGCCTGGTAACAGAAGTTTTCCTTAAACAACATGGAACTCTGTTGAATCTGTTGCCCCATTGGCTGAGCCGTCTGAAATCAGTGCAGTAGCAGCTGAAGAGGCCTCTTCCCCTTGGAGGAAGCCGCTGGATTGGCAGGAGGCACCGCGCTTGACTGAGGGAGTGAGGCGCGTTTGCAGGGACCCCACGTGGCCCCTGCAGCTCTGTCCTGCCCCCTGCTGGTTGGCCAAGCAGCCTCGTGACAGTGTGCTCATTGTGAATGTTCACTGGGGCAGGCCAAGGCTTTTGTTCCAGAAACACTGACTTCAGAAATGGCCGGCTGTTTGTGTTGAGCATGGCAAGAAAGACTTACGTGCGTCTTAAACCTCTTGGACAAAACAAGTTGATGTTTCAAATGCATTTCGAAGGCTAATGACTTTGCTATGGTCAATATTCAGGAGAAAAGAGGGTTTGATGAAACAGAAAGACAGGAGTGGCAAGTGACGTGCTTGTGCCCCGTATGACTAAGCGATGTCCTGGCCGTTCCACACCACGGCCTCTGAGCAGCCAGCCTGCAGATACTGGGTCAATTTAGATATCCCTGATCTCTGCAGAGGTTTGATTAGGTAGCCCAAGAGCAGATAAACACAAACGCTGACTGGAAACCCTGGCACACGGGGACACTGGAAACAGCAAGCTGCTATTAACATCATAGTGAGAGACAGTCGCCTGCTCTCTTAGGGGTGTCAGCTTCTTTTCCTTCTAGACGTTCATCTGCGTTACAATACAGTTTTGCTCAGTTTATCCCCATTACTCCACTGTCTTCGCTGTTAAAGTCTCAGCCAGCACTTAGCTCTGACACTCCAGGAATTTGACTGTGCGGCTGACCAGGCCTACCTGGCTTGGCTGTAAAGCAGGTGAGATTTTCCGGAAGGCAGTGACGAGAACCCGAGGCAGGAAAGAGCATTGCTGGTCTACATACGGCAGTGCACCTGCAGCAGAGCATGTACGTGCACGTTCAGGCTAAACAGGTGTAGGAGAGAAGAAAACCACCTATGATTAGTCACTTAAAATGCCACACACCCCACCCTTGAGACCCTAGCACATAGAGTAGTAGTGGTCTTGGAGATGGCAGGTGTGCTGAAGTCTGATTTTCTCACTTAGTTTTTTCCAGCAGCGTTTTCCTCATCTCTAAGCTGGGGCTAACAACTGCCACGCATAGATTTGTGCATGGAACCGTGCGTGTAAAGTGGGGTAGCCCCCAGGACCTAGGAAGGACTCGTGGTCAGTGTCGGTGGTCATGCGTGCTGTACGGGTCCCCCAGGAGGACCATTGCTACAGATAACTCCCTCCGTTCAATGTCACTGAATGTAAAAGGTGGGACGTTGGCTTCTGATGTGTCTGGTTTGCTGCAGGCCGCGCTGCACCCCGTGGTTCCTGAGCCCTGAGCTGAAGTACGTCCTGCTGCATCGCCTGTGTCGCTTTTGCTGTGTCACTTAGAGCTCCTGCCCTGGGAAACTTCCTCGCGCCTGACGAGCACCACAGTTTGCAGCAAGACCTGTCCAAAGCGTGGACTGCGAGAGCCCCGCTGTGGTCCTCTCCTCTCCATGTTGGGAGCGACTCTGTGGGGTTTGTCGGCCCTTCTCTCAGGTGTCCTGTGTCTCATGGATCAGCCGACGAGCCCCGTCTGGAGGAGCACTCTGCAAAACGCTGCAGGCCACCCAGATCTCCTAGCGCAGAGTGAGGCCACATCTGCAGACTTGACCGCACAGAGTCCCGAGGCATTCGGCAAGAAGGGGAGTGGGATGTGTGTGAGATCCCACTGTGGAAGCCGGCTCTGCTCCGTACTCTGCGTGCGGGGTGCCTGATGTTCAGACCTGCTGTGTCTATCGGGGGCCATGGCGGGGTGGTGGGAGTGGGGGCAGGGAGCAGCGCGGATGGATCCAGGAAAGGACTTAGTTGAATCCCAGCTGCCCACATACCTGTTGCTGGTCTTGGACAAGGTCCCTAGTTTCTCTGGGCTTTCGGTTTGATTGTAAGACTAGGACGCCGCCCTAGTCTGAAGATGTCGGTGTGTGCGGGAATGCCTGGCGCAGTCACCATGGGTTTTCCTTCAGCCTCCTCCGTGCCCCTCCCTGGGTCAATCAGTATCCATGCGTGCCACAAGTAAATTACAGTCCCTCCGAAAAACCAGTTGACCCGAGTTTTATGGTCGAGCATGGTGAGTGTCCTTGCCAGGAAATGCCACTAGATGTCTTGGGCCTGCTCCTCTACCTCCACAGCAATCCCCGCAACAGGCTGGTTCAGGACGTGGGAGGTGGGAGTCGGTGTTGTACCTAGGACAGGCTGAAGTCCAAGGCTCATTTGCTCTGTGAGGGGTGATCAGGATGACACATCAAGTGGAGCCCCATGGCTGACCCTGGAGGTGGACGGTCGGGTCGGATTGGCTGCCCTCCAGCACGTGTTTCGAGTGATGCCTTCCCTGGGTTACGCAGCCCTGATCTGTAGCGCACAACTTCCCAGCTCCAGCCAGTCTGGTCTTGCCGTCTCCTTCCAAGAAGGTAGGTGCGGCGCAGTTGCCTTTAAGCGGCTCCTTCTGGACACCGCAGGGCAGCAGCAAGCAAGCATGGGCGACTTTTTTCTTACGTTGACCACAATACGCAGGGCCAGCTTTGCACGATCCCATTCAGCATCACACGTGTGCATCGACCACTCACCTGTCCATCTGCCACAGACAGGCTTGGACAGGACCATTGAGTGGCCTTTATGGCAAAGAGCCTAAAGGGCTCACAGGAAACCTGGACCCAGCGCAATGGTAACAGCGCAGCAATACCTGTCATTGATCAAGGGGTATTCTGGGCCCGACATGGTGTTAAGTGATCCAGTTCGGTTAGCACTCTTAGAATTAACCCCCTTTTGCCTATCAGGAAATCGAAGACGGAGGGCATTAATGCCAGGGAGCAGGGAGTAAGGGGACACACAGAGGGGCTGAGGGGCTGGGCACTCTGAGCCCACGGATCTGCCCACAGGCCCCGGCTGCACGGACACCAGAGCTGCTGCTCTGGAGGGGATGAGGAGCTCTGGGGAAAAGATGGAGCCTGACGTGGGTAAGATTTGGATATTTTCAGAAGAGATTTTCAGCCTGGAATGAGGGTGTAAGTGACTGAATCGGAGTGATGAGCCAGATAGCCCGGCTGCGGGAGCTCCCCTGTGGGGTGAGGGAGGAAGGCCTTGGGGGCGTGTGGCTGAGCAGAGGCGCTGGGTCGCCAGGAGTCGCCTCGGGTTTGGAAAGGGGGAGAAACGCAGCGCCCTGCACTGCAAGGGCACCGAGACGTGGTTGTGGTTCTTCCTGACCGTGACAGGCACAAATGGTGCTGATGGTGGAATGCACGGAGTTTGCCTTCAGAGAATTCCTGCTGTCTTTTAAAACCTGGGCCTCTCATTTAAACTTGGTGGCCTCAGGTGAATGGTCAGAAACAGTTTTTGATGAGGTTGCAGAGACTGTGCATGGCCTCTGATTGTGCACATCCTGTGATCGTGTATAGTCTCTGATTGTGGCCTCTGGCCTCTTTGTGGCCTCTGATTGTGTGGGTCTCTGTGTGTGGTCTCTGTGCAGCCTCTGATTGTGTGTGGTCTCTGATTGTGCTCAGTCTCGGATTGTGCGCGGCCTCTGATTGTGTGCAGCCTCTGATTGTGGGTTGTGTGAGTTTCCCAGGATTAAGTAGATGAGCCTCGTGCTGGAGCAGGTGTGCCTTGTGTTGGGCATGTGGATAAAGAAGTTTAACCCATCCCCTCTTTGAGAATGGCAGGGCAGTAACAAAGGCGGTTGATTTATACATGGCCATCCTCGTGAGGTGAGGACCTGAAAGGTTTACTGCTTTCCCGGAAAGCTGCTCTGGGCGTCACCATCACTGATCATGGACAGCAGCTCAGAAGCCCCCTTAAGGTGCAGGGAGGGACCGGCGCTGGTCCTGTCTGTGCCCAGGCTGCTGGTCACCCTGACGGCCAGGCGATGGCTGCCTGTGCACGAAGCTCGGGTCAGAGTGAATTTGGGCAGTGTCGGCTTTGATTTAGGTCAAGACTGATCAGTCTTCCTAAAATACTAGCCATGAAAGCTTTCATAGATTGTAGTTCTTTGGGAGATTTATATGTGGTTTTTAAAGCACAGGGCCCATGGCCAGTGTTGAATTACATTTTGTTCAGTGTAACTGACAGGACACTGGACCTGAGTCTCAGGCCTGCCACAGGGTTCAGGGAGCTTCAGAGAGGGCGATGTTTGTGCTCAAGTTTTCGCAGATGGGATGGGACATGGGCATGAGGCTGGAATGCTCTAACCTTCAATATTCAGTCATCGGTATCACCTGTGCACACGCATATCGTTTTCAAAGATGGACAAGCTTTTGGGAAATATCTGAAGACTTTTCCAGTTTTGAAAGAAGCTGGGATGACACTGGAAACGTCAGGTGTCTTGGCTGCTGATCAGGTCCATCACCACGCACATGGTCCCTAACCTGGCCCACCTCTGATCATGCACAGCAGGTGACGAGGTCCATAACCTCACACTTCTGTGCACAGCAGGTGACCAGGTCCCTAACCTCAAAAGCTTCTGATTGGGTGCAGCTGGTGACCAGGTCTGTAACTTCGCATGGCTCTGATTGTGCAGAGCTGGTGACCAGGTCACTAACCACCCACACCTCTATTCATACCCAGCGGGTGACCGGGTCCATCACCTCACACCTCTGATTGTGCATAGCAGGTGACCAGGTCTGGAACCTTGCACACCTCTGATCGTGCACAACGGGTGACTAATTCCATGACCTCATGCCTCTCTGCACAGTGGGTGACCAGGTCCGTAACCTCACACCTCTGATCGTGCACAGCTGGTGGGCGCAGGACCCACTTCAGTGAGGGGCTGACTTCCCAGGTGTGAAGGGGGAATGCTGTGTGGCTCGCTAAGCCCCTCCATGCTTTGGGGGCTCCAGGCTGTGGCCGGCAAGTAGGAGGTGGTCCCAGGAGGCTGCTGTGTGTTGGGGATGGGAGGCAGCTGCAGGGTGGAAGTAGGATGATGTTGTAGGGGGCCACTGTGGGGGGGTGGGACGGGAGGCAACTGCAAGTTGGAAGTAGGATGTTGTCCCAGGAGGCTGCTGTGTGTGGGGGAGGGAGGAGGCAACTGCAGGGTGGTGTGGTGGTCCCCGTGCCACTGATTTCAGGTTAAAATAGAATGTGGACCTCTTTTTACCATAGTTTTTAATTACTCCGCTAGTTTGTGTTGCTGTCTCTTGCTATGAAGTCCATAGTCTGATGTCTCTGTGGTCCCCATGTTTCCCTTCTGCTTGTGTTACCCGATCCTGTGGGTCAGCTGTGAGGAAACCACTCTCCACGCCTCATCTGGAGTGGTCTCAAGCTGGGTGTGCTGGTCTCCTTGTGGGCTAAAGTGTTCTTCTGTTACTGTTTTCTCTGTGTTTTGACCAAATTTAGCAGACTTGTGTATGATGCAAACACTTTAAAAAATGTCTTTTGCCTTTATGAAAAAAACGCCTGCATTGCTTTAAAATGAACCTTTTCTGTGTCTCCATCCTTCCCCATAGATTGCTCTGTGTTAGAAACTCAGTGGTGTGTGCGCTTCATGGCCTCATTCCATCAAGCACTGTAACCTCTGATTGCAAAAGTGACTACACTCAAGGCAAAAAACTTTGCAAATGTTGGAAATAATGAACAAAAACAATATATTGTTCTCTTGTCACCCTGAAATGGCTACTCTTAATATTTTGATGTAGTTCTTTCAATTCTTTTTAAGTAAAGTTGCTTCTAACACAAGCACTTTGATTATATTGATCAAATTATATTCAGGAAATAAGGAGAAAGTAAAAAGAATATCCAGTTTGGGGCAAAAAGGAAGACGACATAGAAAGAGGCTGTAAAACTCCCTGCAACTTGAAAAGCTGGGTTGTGGTGGCTGTGGTTTTGTTTTTACTGTGAGAGACCACAGGATTCTTCTTGGCACTGAAGGGCAATAAGATAATACCCTGTGTGTGTGCTGGTGGCTGTATAAACCGAGCCGCATGTCCTCTTTCGAAGCAGAGAAAGCATGAGGTTTGAGGTAGTGGTTTGGTAACTTTTGGAAAGTCTGTTTGTAGGACTGCACTGCAGAGATTAGGTCAGTCTGAATTAGAATCGAATGATCTGTTCAGGCCTTGGGAGCTTTCTACACCGGGTGTATGCCTGTTCTGGATGTGGTGTAGAAGGAACAGGACTGGGAGGGTTTCTTGCTTCCCAGTCATAGAAATGCCTGCAATTATCACTGTTTGTTGTCTCTCGGGAAGCTATTTCGGGAAGGAAGTGTACGTTCCAAGGCTGTTGGTTGGCCTGTCGTCACCCTGGGGGTCTTGGTGTGGGTCACGGGAGCTGTGACTGCTCACGCGTGGAGCTCTGTCTGTCTCGCTGCCGTGCCGGTAGATAGCTGGTCACCAACACAGTGTGTGTCCCAGTGGCCTTTGAGAAGAATTATCTGCATCATTTTTATACAAGGTCCTTTTTCCTTTCAATGTCAACATCGTGTCTTCTAGCTAAGCGATATGTTCTTGCAGAAACAGGAAGTGTGGCTTAAGTGAGAAATGAGGGAATTGATCCATAACTGCTATCAGTTTTTATACAGTTGAGCCATTGTAATTTATACATAAACATGTTAAATCTATGGAAGTGAGTCATGGTGCCAGACCCTCACAAATGCCGAATGTCTACGTGGGACCTCTCTTCTGTCGGGTCCACATCACAAGAAGAAAAGTCGCTCAAATGCAGCACGGAGTGGACGTGAATCTCCGAAAACTCCATGAATCAGAGCGACTGCTTTCCCAATTGCCGGTCTCCCCATTTGAGGTTGTGAGATTCCCGTTCTGAAGCTCCTTCAGTTTCCCAGCACCCATTTCACTCCTTCGTGGAGATAACAGACTCACACTGATACCTTGTTCTCAGATTTTCTTATTAGAAAAAGCACATATTTCACAAGAATTGTCCGGCTAACTCACTCCTTAGCCTGGGTAACCCACATACCACTTTTCTCTGTAAAATACTCACCTTTCAGAACTCTTGGTAAATTATTTAAGAATAGGAAGGTACCATGACTTTGGCCACAAGCAGTATTATGTATAATGTGCAAGTGAGTGCCTTGAGAGCCATGGGTGCTAAAGACAAATTTTCTCAGAAGAGAAAAATGTAAGCGGTTCTTTACATGATCATTAATTTTGTTTTGCCTAAATAACATCTTGTCTTTGTACAGGGATACAGGACGTTGCTGAGTATTGACGGGGGCGAGTGGGTCCCACTGCCCCACAGTGTGATCCTGAATATTGACAGGGGTGAGTGGGTCCTGCTGCCCCACTGTGTGTGACAAGCCCTTTGTTTCTGGCCCGGAAATGTGCCGGCTCCGTCAGTGCATTGGGCTGGTGCTGGCTCCCTTTGTTAGTTTGCATGCGAGGCAAAATCTCACGCCTTTCACTCTTGTTGACATACAGATGCCAAAGCTTTGAACAAATTCTTACTAAATCAAACCCAGAAATATGTAAAAGGGATAAGAATACCATGAACACTTAGAGTTTGTTCTCATGATCTGTAGTTTTGCATTGCACATTTGGCTCATCATTCAAAAATCAATGTAATTCACCACATTAACAAAAAATAAAGCAGAAAACCCATTTATTTTATCCTCTCAGTGGACACTGAAAAACATCTGTTGAAATTTAATAGTCCTTATACGAATTTCCTACCACATCAGGAACAGTAGGGAACTTTCTCCATTTGATAAAGGCCACTCCTGAAAAACAAGAGCTGACCCCCCTCCTCGGTGGTGGCAGCCGGGAAGCTCTGCCCATAGTCGGGGTGTCGGGAGCATGGCCATTCTCCGTGGTTCAGGTTTGCATGGTGCGCACTGGGGCCCTCGTCCATGAAGTGAGTCAGGAGAACTAAAAGGCATAAAGACTTGGAAGCAGGGAGATGCTTGATGTACAGAAGACACAGGGCCTTATTTAGAATATTTTAGGAAATGTACAAACAACCAGAAACGGTGTGAATTTTGCAAGCATGCAAGATGGACACTTCGCAACAGATGTATACAGATGCCCAGTGGCCCGTGAAAGGTGCTCACCAGGGAGTCATTGGGTAAGTACAACTTAAACCCACAAGGTTCCCCTTCACAAGACTGGAGAAGGGAGGACAGTAGCAGGTGCTGGTGAAGATATGACAGACTGGATCTCAGACTGATGGAGACTTAAAATGGCACAGCCACTTCAGCAAACTGTGGCAGTTTCTTTAAAATGTGTACACTTACCATATGGCCCAGCAGGTACGCCGTAGACGTTCACCAAGGAGAGCTGAAAATGTGTGTCCTTGTAAAAGAATGCACATTATCTCCAGAGTAAATTGTCATAGCCAAGAACGGGAAACAACATAAATCTCTCTCATCTGGAGAAACATGAGCAAATTCTGATATATTCATACATTGTCCTAGTTCCCATCAGGAAAAACGTACAAAATACTGAAACCAAAACAGACAACGGGGATGAGTTCCAGGAGCCTTGAATTGAGCAAAAAGTGAACACCACGCCGTGGAGTCCATGTGACGATGGAGAATCTATGCGAGTCTCGGGTGACGGAAGAGCGCCAAGAACACTCCTCGAGAATGAACGGTGGCTGTCTCTTGAGGGCTGGGAGGGGACTTGTGGGAACTTTGACGCAAAAGATTTTATTAGGGTAATAAATTTCCATTTATCATAATGCGCCAAGTGAACTCAAGATCTGAACATTTCACTGTGTATACTTTGTACTCTCTCCCTTCCAAAAAAACAATGAAAAAATAATTACAAATGAGCACTGAACTCGATAGATTTTTCACAGTGGTATTAGATAGCAATTCTGAAAGCATTTCTGTATCTCCAGGCTTAAGCAAATAAGCTTAATAAATCAGTGAATATGTTGAGTGTTACAGGAGCCAGGTTTCTTTCTTGGTAAGAGAGGTAGAAATAAGAAAAGGCCAAAGCCTGGAATGGATCACGTGGGATTCGGTTGCAGCAGGAGGTACCAGTATAAGCTGGTGGCTCCCGACAGATGTAGACAGGGATAGAAGTGCCTGTGGATGGGTGTGCGTGCACATGCGTGTACATGCGTGTTGTGTGTTCTACTTGCTGGCAATGCCCAGCAGCACCCGGTGCCCACTCTTAGCTTCCAAACACGGTTCTTCACTAGAAGGAGCCCTGGTCTAAGGGCTGGGGAATCCGGTGTCAAATCTGGGACCAGTTGAGCAACAGAACAAACAATTGTAACTATGAATCATAACCCACAAAGCCAGACTCCATGAGTACATATGGACATAGGTAAATGAATGCTGAAAGATAGAGTAATTATTTTTCAGTGAATATGGAAGATCTAATGATTTAGAAGGAATGACAGGAAATCAGTGGATGCTAAAACTAGTAGTGAAGAATTGATGGAAAACAGAATATGTACATAGTATCAGGGTGTCTCCTCCCAAATCTTAATTTCAACGCGAGAAGTAGCATCTTTGCTTTGGAGGCACGTAAGCACCACCTTCACTGAGTTGCCGATGTTAACATTGTCACACAGGACAGACTTCTGCGGTGTCCCTGCTAAAATGCATACTCTTGAGTCTAGTCCGGAAGATACCAAAATAAAGGACAAGCTGTGAAATAACTGACCTGTATTCTTTAACATTTCCAATTTCAAGAAACACAAAAGCTGAGAAACTTGGATTCTGGACGGGTAAAAATCACACGACAAATCAATTCATGATCCTGGATTGGATCGTAAAAGAGGAAGACAAAGTAAAAAAATTATGGAGACAGTTGACACCATTTGAAAGTGAACTTTGTATATGACAGTTAAATTTCCCGATCTTGAGGAAAATGAATGTGAGAGCATATCCTTGTGTTGAGGAAATACATTGAAACATTTAGGTATGGAAGGACATAGTATCTGAAATTTATTTCCATTTGACTTAGAAAATTCATGGGGGAGGGTGGAAAGCAGTGATGTAAGATAGGAGCAGTTGGGCCTAAGTTGAGCCTGGTAAGTTATGTGGGAATTCGCTACGCTGGTCTTGCAGATTTTCTGTGTGTTTGAAATTACATCCAAAAAGTTTAAAACGGAGAATATGCAAAACAAAAAGCGATTTGTGGAAGTGAGTGGACTGTCACCTCATTGATCCCTTCAGTTTTTGGCCATGAGCCAAGTCAGTCACATAGTGGTTTTTGACCTGGGAATTAGAAATAGTGGCCAGATGACCAGGCTCTTTAGTTAGGGAGAGAAGTGTGCACAAAGGCTGACCAAGACCAAGCAGTGTGATGAGCTGCTTGTGGGCGTGATGCTGAGGGTCTTGGTCCTGTCTCAGGTGGCAGCTTGGGGGGTTTAAGCCAGAAAGCCACGTCCTGCAGGGGCCTTTGAAAACAGTATGCTGAGAATAGATAGGGCTCAAGGACAGTATCTCCAATTGAATTTTTAATGAACTCCCGTAGACGCCAAGAAGGCAGGCAGATAAGGAAGAGCATAGAAACAAGGAACTGAGTAGAAGGTTACATGTGGGAAAAGAAAGTTTGTTTTGCTTTGCATTCTTTCTGCTGACGTGGGGTTTATGGAGTATAAATAAAGTGAGGCGGAGGCTCTGAGTGCGGCTGCCATGTTCTCTGTGTGTCTCTGTCTTTTGTGTGTTCTTTCATTCTCCACCACCCCCGGCACGGACCCCAACAACGTCCGATTCCCTTTCATGGGATTATTCTCGCAGCTTCAGAGAAAACTGCCCCAACCTGTCTTCACTCACGCTGGCCATTTTTGGTGGTGTTTTTATTCTGCTAACACCGTTCTCACTGACAGTTTAGGGCCTTTCAGTGGGTTTTTGCCTGTGTCTCAAAGATTCTCGTCTTGACAGCCGGTATGTTTCATTCCCGTTGTTCTGATTCTGTGTTAAGAGGGTTCTTCCCTGGCTTCACAGTTTGGAGTTGCCGCTGCATCTGTCTCTGCTTTAATTCTCTAGCCCATCTATCACTTGTCTCGTCCCTTAAGAAGTGGCCTGCGTTAGATGCCATGAGACTGTCTGCCTTATCACCACTGCGTCCCCAGCCCGTAGGGACTTACAGAGAAGGCATTCAGTGAATGTGTGGAATTAATGTAATGGGTTAATAGCCACAAAATGTGTTAATGGTTGTTTTAGTCTCTTTTCACGCTGCTGATAAAGACATGCCCGGGACAGGGAAGAAAAAGATTTAGTTGGCCTTGCAGTTCCACATGGTGGGGAGGCCTCAGAATCATGGTGGGAAGCGAAAGGCACTTCTTACATGTCAGCAGCAAGAGAAAACGAGGTAGAAGCAAAAGCGGAAACCCCTGATAAACCATGAGATCTCATGAGATTTATTCACTATCACAAGAATAGCACAGGAAAGATGGGCCCCAGTGATTCAATTACCTCTCCCTAGGTCGCTCCCACAACACATGGGAATTCTGGGAGGTACAATTCAAGTTGAAATTTGGGTGGGGACACAGCCATACCTTATCCATAGCCAACACAGTCCTGGCCCATGGCTGGTATTGAGCTGAGCTGCGACTGTGGCTGTGTGAGTTGGGGTGCGAGGCGTGTGCACGCCTCTCCGTGGTACAGTGAAAGGATTTGGAGGCTCAAACGTGTGACCTACAAAGAATCTCCAAAGATCAAGGTCCATTCACCCTAAAAAGAAAAATCTCAGCGCAGTTTACAGCCAGTGTTTGCTTGTGGACATGGATTCTGCAGTAATAAAATGAATAATTAAAATCTGTGAATAAATTTTAATGTCTTTACTGGAATTGTAAACACTGATTTTCTTTCCTCACCTACCCATCTGTTGGTGAGTTTGAGAAGGTGGATGAACCGTGCTGCGGGGACAGAGAGGAGGGTACAGCTTGGCCTCTGGGACCTCAGCTGAGCCCTGAGTGACTGAGCTCTCTCCGTTTCAGACGTCCACACGGAAGCTGTCCAGGCAGCTCTGGCCAAACACAAAGAGTGGAAGATGGCGGTGCCTATGCCTTCCAAACGCAGGTCCCTGGTTGTGCAGACCTCCATGGATGCCTACACCCCTCCAGGTAAGGGACACGCTCCCTGACACTGCCTCCTGAACATGCTGGGCGCCTCAGAATTGACCACTGGCTCAGCATTCGGGTTTTTGCCTTCAAAATCATGGTGCAGAAATGCAGATTTTGTGAACCAGAATTCCAAAAACAGTGTATGAGTTAAACGTGGAAGGAAAAGTAACATTATGTATCTGTATAAATACACGTTTTTAACTTTTCATCAAGACTCGTGCATATGATACATACCAGTAAAATCTCACACAGTTTTATTCATTTAATTCCTTGTATGGAAAAGGGAAGAGTTTGTTGTAGCCCTCTGGGTGGAATTGGACTTTTCTTCTGATTAGGCTGGTGCATGCGTGTTCTCAAATCTTCAGATACGTGTGCTGTATTGTTGGATTGTTTTAGAAAAAGCGAATTGGACAGTTTAGGCAGCTACCCGAATCAGGTCATAAACTTTGCCTGCAAGGTGCCAGCTGGTATTTTAGTTCCTGCAGGCCATAAGGTCTCTCACAACCACTGAACTCTGCCCTCAGCCATGGGTGATAGCAAGTGCCTATGGCTGAGTACCAATAGAACTATATTTACAAGCACAGTGAACCAGATTTGATGCACAGACCTGCCAACCCCTTATCTAAATTACTGAAGGTAATAGCCAATTTATATTTCTGCTATATAATACTGCTTTTCTTTAATCTTGAATTTTACATAACTACCCAAATTCTCTATTTTCTCTACCTAAATAATTATAAACTACATTTCATGATCTTCACACCCAAGGAAAGCAGAAAGTTTAGTTATCCGGATACTTGTTAGAGACACAGATTGAACCTACGTTATTTGGTGTTTAGTTTCTGTGATTTTGATTCCAACATTATTCATGTCATTGTTACAAGCTTGTCTTCTCAAAGGACTTGAATCACCTTACATCCCACGTTGAAGCTACATATCACTTTAAATGACACCGTGTTTTTCCTCCAATACAAGAGAAACTTAAGGTACAATATGAATAGTTGAAAATGTACAACATTTTGGGGAGTATTTTTACTTTTGAAGTTTAGCTTAGACTTGGGAAGCAGTGAGACAGAAGGATGTGCTTCAGATCAGAGCTGAGATCAAGCGTATGTCCACATTACAACAAGCAGCTCCTGAGTTTCACCTTTATGTACCTTTACAAATGAAGGTAGTGGAATTTATAGGACAGAACTTAGAGTGCATCATTTTGGGTTTTCGTTGCTTTTTGTTTTGAGACAAGGTCTTGCTCTGTCACCAAGGTTGGAATTCAGCATCATAATGGCAGCTCTTGGCTCACTGCAGCTGTGACCACCTGGGCTCAAGCGGTCCTCCGACTTCAGCCTCAAGCAGCTGGGACCACAGGTGCTCACCACCACACCCAGCTAAGTTTTAAGTTTTTGTAGAGACAGGGTGTTCCTATGTTGTTCTTGTTTTTCATTTACACATAAAGTGTTCTTCATCTAAAGAGCGCAATGCCAGCAGGCAAGGGAGTGAATGCCATGCTAGCAAGGTTGTTGGCAAAGGAGCCCTTTCTGCCTACGTGCTCCCTTGGACTCCTCCCTTTCTTTATTTTAATATTAAGTCACAGCACATGATTAAGGGCTGGGCACGGTAGCTCATGCCTATAACTCCAGCACTGTGGGAGTCCAGTGCAGGTGTATGGCTTGAGCCCAAGGGTTCAAGGCCAGCCTGAAAAACATGGCAAAATGTACAGAAATGCCTTTTGTACATCTTGTCTCCACCAAAAGCACAAAAAATTAGCTGAGCCTGGTGGTGTACACCTGTAGTCCCAGCTACTTGGGAGGCTGAGGTGGGAGAATCACTTGAGCCCGGGAGGCAGAGGTTGCTGTCAGCTGAGATGCCACCACTGCACTCCAGCCGGGGCAACAGAGCAAGACTCCCATCTCAATTAGAAAAATATAACAATAAGGTCGGGCGCAGTGGCTCAAGCCTGTAATCCTAGCACTTTGGGAGGCCGAGACGGGTGGATCACGAGGTCAGGAGATCGAGACCATCCTGGCTAACACGGTAAAACCCCGTCTCTACTAAAAAATACAAAAAACTAGCTGGACGAGGTGGCGGGCGCCTGTAGTCTCAGCTACACAGGAGGCTGAGGCAGGAGAATGGCGTAAACCCGGGAGGCGGAGCTTGCAGTGAGCTGAGATCCGGCCACTGCACTCCAACCTGAGCAACAGAGAAAGACTCCGTCTCAAAAAAAAAAAAAAAGAAAAGAAAAATAAATAGAGAGTCTTTAGAAAGGATTAGGCCAGGCGTGGTGGCTCATGCCTGTAACCTCAGCACTTTGGGAAGCCAAGGCAGGCAGATTGCTTGAGTCCTGGCGTTTGAGACTAGCCTGGGCAACATTCCAAAGCTCATCCCTACAAAAAATACAGAAATCAGCCGGGCATGGTGGTGTGTGCCTGTGGTCCCAGCTGCTCAGGAGGCTGGGGTGGGAGAATCACCTGGGCCAGGGGAGGTTGAGGCTGCGGTGAGCCGTGATCATGCCACTGCACTCCAGCCTGGGCAACAGAGCTAGACCCTATCTCAAAAAATAATATGCTTAATCCTGTTTCTTTAGTTTATGGTTATAATTTGCAAAAACTTATGGTAAAAAAATTGCATTTGTATGTGTTCTTTGTGTAACTAACAACATGGACGTAAAAGGATAAACCACTTGAAATATTTTAAACCAAATTTTTGGCACTAACCAGTATGTAAGGCAACGGGCATTTTTCTTCACCACTTTTTATAAGATAAATTACTTTGAAATGGAAGAAGCAGTGCGGTTATTTGCTTATTTCTCGTATTGAATCCAACCGCTAAGAAATGTTACTGGGTCATGCGTGATGAATAACCTCACTGTACAGATGTCTACAAAATATAAAAGAATACTATTTGAAATGTTATTTTTGTGAAATATTTGGATTTGACTAACATTTTTATATAAACCATAAAGCATCCTTTGTAAATTTCCATCAGGAGTCCTCTTGTTATCACATGGGGCAGTTCTGTAAAATCATAAATGTCAATATCATAAAAATTTTTTACTCCCACCCTATATTGTGCTTAGCGATAGTTTGCATGTTTATTGCCGTACTTACTCGATCAAAATCTTAGCTGCATTTCCTACCTACTTTTCTTAGTTGTTGGTAACAGTGGTAAGATCTTACTGAGTTTCATTGCCCTTCAGAGAATGTTCTTGAAGTTTATCTTCTATGAAATGACGGACTGCTGACCTGGATTATAGTTTCTGGAGAAACACTCATTAGGATTGTCGCAACACTAATATTCTTTGGGTGAAACTTGCCTTTAGTTTTCAAATGTAAAGATATAAGAATCATTTGCCAAAATTTCTAGCCATGATCAGAGAACAGGGACCCAAATCACACATCTGCCGTAAACAACTGTAAAACTGCACAAACCGAATGAGGTGGCTGTTTTTAGTCTGTGACAAGAGCTGTGCCAGCCAGAACCTGAGGGCGAGGGCAGGAGAATGAATGAGACGCACCCACAGTACACTTGCCCTCTGGAGAACACCTGCAGACTGTGGCGCCGAGAGCTCAGGTGTGGGTGGAGCAGGGCCATCCTATCAAGTCCAGAATGCAGAGCTCGGAAGGAGCTCAGGTGTGAGCGGATCATGGCCACCCTACCACATCCAGGAGGGGGAGATCGGAGTGGGTGCAGGATTGGAGCTCTCCACAGATCCACACCAGCAGCGAATCAATCCAAGCCTGCCCATGTCACAATGACCCAGCAGTGCCTGTGCTACCTACTAAAACAAGAGCTGGAAACCTTCAGAGGAAGGTTAGGGATCCTGAGTGTGCTCAACATGTTACCTACAATGTGTAATACTCAGCAAATAATCACTGCATACACAGAGAAACAGGAGGTAGAATCTGTGGTCAAGAAAGAGGCAGTAAAAAGTGCACACCCATGCAGGATGGTCTCTGTCACTCACCACATGCGGCGGCTGAGCACATGAAGTGCGCCCGGTCTGAAGTGGATTTGCTGCGTGAAAGACATGCCAGTTAATATAAAAAATAGAAAATATTGTATTTGTATTTTTTTTTTTTGAGATGGAGTCTCGCTCTGTTGCCCAGGCTAGAGTGCAGTGGCGCGATCTCGGCTCACTGCAATCTCTGCCTCCCGGGTTCATGCCATTCTCCTGCCTCAGCCTCCCAAGTAGCTGCCCGCTGCCACGTCTGGCTAATTTTTTGTATTTTTAGTAGAGACGGGGTTTCACCGTGTTAGCCAGGATGGTCTCGATCTCCTGATCTCGTGATCCACCCGCCTCAGCCTCCCAAAGTGCTGGGATTACAGATGTGAGCCACCTCACCCGGCCTATTTGTATTTCTTATTGAAAGTATAGTATGAGCATTTTGAGTTAAAAATATACTAGTAAAATTAATTGTACCTGTTTATATATTTATATGAGGCTACAAGGAAGGTTTCAAGTTCTATAACAGGACTCTCATAATTCTGTTGGAAAGTGCCTGTCTAGATGTCTGATCCAGCAGAAGACCGAGTTTTTAAATCTACAATTATAAATATTTAGGGAATCAAATTACAATGTGTCAAAGAACGAAAATATTTTAATTCTTGGGCCAGAGGAAGGGAAGACACTTTTTACTATAATGGAGTTGGGGAATTTCAGGTTCCGTACACGATAATCTTGAGAATTGTCACTCCCTCCTCACAGGTAAAAAGCTGAGCAAACTGAAAAATCAGCAGTTCTTCTTAAACGTGCAAGAGACGTGAGGTCACAGGCAAGCCACTGTCCCCAGATTGGCTGGACAGGTAAAGCGGAGAATTACCATACACTGGAGCACAATGCTCCAAGGAACCCACGCTGGGATTGGAAAACCTGAACTGGAATTGACAAATTGCTACAGTGAGGTGTGGCCACATCTGAGAGTTAAAACCTCCGGGAGGCCTGTGCATATGGGTCTCATGCTTTTGTGAGTTGTATCATCAGAAGCTCAACCAGGTTCTCGAAGTGTAAATATGAGAGAAAAATCACCTCATACTTACTACAGGGGAAAGAGAATAGGAATCATTTTTCAATATGTAGGTGCACTCTTCACTAGGTCTACCTTCCAGAGAAGCTTGTTAACTAGAGACTAACCAGGTGGGATCTTATCAGAGCCTTCTGACCTGGTGGAAAGGGAAATACCCAACTCCAACCTCCAGAACTGAAAAGCAAAAAAGAACAGAGTATCCAAGCACTATGGGACTTCCACAGAGGCATAAAATATGCATAACGGTAATACAAGGGGGAAGAAAGAGGAACAGAAGAACTATTTGTAACAGTAATAGCTGAATTTCCTCAGATTAATGCCAGACACCAAACCATAGATCCAGGAAGCTCAAGAAACACCAAGAAGGATAAATGTAAAAACGACGACGACAAAAACAAAACAAAAATAAACTCTACTTGGGCATAAAATATTCAAACTATGGTGAATCAAAGATTAAAAAGCAAACCGGAGTAATCTCCTTCCCTATGGAAGATCAAAGATAAGAATTATATTCAACTTCCCCTCAAACACCATGAAAGCAAGAAGTGGAGTGAAGTATTTAAACTATTGAGAGGAAAAAAATTCCATTAACCTAGAAGTCTATACTCTGTGAAATTATCTTTCAAAAGTGAAGAAAAAGTAAAGACCTTCTCCGACAAAAATTGCAAAATTTGTTGCCAGTAGACCTGCCTTGCAAAAAATGTTCAAAGTTCTTTAGAGAAAATAGTAGAGGTCAGTAACTAAGCTGTACACAAAGAAAGGAAGGGCACAGTCTGTTTACAGGGCTCACACCTGTCATCCTAACACTCTGGGAGGCAAAGATGGGAGTACAGCTGGAGGCCGCTTAGTTGAGACCAGCCTGGGCAACGTAGTGAGACTCTGTCTCATTAAAAAAAAGCCAAACGTGGTGGCCAACACCTATAGTGCCAGCTACTTTGAGAGGCTGAGATGGGTCACTTCTTGAGCCCAGGATCCCGTTCAAGGCTGTGGTGAGCTATAATGATGCTGCTCCACTCCAGCCTGGGCAACAGAGAAAGACCTTGTCTGTTTAAAAAAATAAATAGAAAAACAAAAAGCATTAAAGAAGAAATAGTGAAGGTAGAAGAAAATCTTTCATTTTTCTTAATAGATCTAACATAACAGTTCATTCATAATAGTGACAGTAAATATGTCATATACACACACTTAAATATAAGTGAAATGAATGAGAGCAGTGATACCCAAGGGATGGGACAGAGCAATTAGGAATTAGGATTATTTTGTTATTATAGTGTGCTTGCATTATCAAGAAACCAGTGTAGTGTCGTTTGAAAGTGGACTTGGGTTACTTGTAAATTTATATTGCAAATTCCAAGGCAGCCATTTAAAAAAAAAAAAAAAAGAACTGATATGCTAAGAAAATAAATCATAGAAAATGCTCAATTAAGACCACAAGGAAAAAAAAAAGAGTGAAAGACAAAAACAAAGAACAAGGGCAACAAATAGAAAATAGTAACAAATATGGTAGATGTTAATTCAACTGTATATCATTACTTTCAATGTCAGTCCAAATGCACCGAACTATATATTGTCTATAAGAAATCCACTTTAGATATAAAGACCTACATATAGATCAACAGTAAAGGGATGGAAAAAGATATAAATGTTAACACTAATTTTTTGGTGTGCAATGGCCTGATCTCATCTCACTGCAACCTCTGCCTCCCAGGTTCAAGTGATTCTCCCTCAGCCTCCCGAGTAGCTGGGATTACAGGCATTTGTCGTCATGCCCGGGTAATTTTTTTTTTTTTTTTTCTATTTTGGTACAGACGGGATTTCACCATGTTGGCCAGGCCGGTCTTGAACTCCTGACCTCAGGTGATCATCCCGCCTTGGCCTCCTAAAGTGCTGGGATTACAGGCATGAGCCACCGTACCCGGCCAACACTCATTTTGAAAAATGGAAGTGGTGATATTAATTTCAGACAGAGTTGGCTTTACATCAAGGAAAGTTACCAGAGATGATTATTACGTAATAAAGGGGTCAATTCTCCAAGAAGATGTAACAATCCTGAAATGTATTTTTGCTAACAAAGCATCAGAATGCCAAAGCAAAAACCGATACACTTCAAGGAGAAGTAATTAACCCACTAGTATAGTTGGAGAGGTTAACACCCCTTTATCAGAAATGGACCAATTCAGTAGCCAGAAAATCAGGACAAAATTGAAATCGGCATCCTCAGTCAACTGTATATAACTGACGTTTATAGACTATTTCCTCCAACAACAACAGAATACAGAACATTCACCAAGACATACCATGTTGTGGTCCATAAAAAACACCTTAACAAATTTAAAAGAATAGGAATCAAACAAGTGTGTTCTCAACCACAGTAAAGTAGAAATCAATAATAGATGACTGGAAAATATATTAGGATATTAAACAATACACTTATACATAATACATTGTTCAAGGAAAAAATCTGAAGATTTCTTCGAATTTTTGAAGTAAATGAAAATGAAAACTTCTTAAAATTTGTGAGCTGCAATGACAGTAATGTTTATAGGGAAATTTATAGATTTAAATGCATACGTTAAAAAAAACAAGATCTAAAATTAATCAGCTTCCACCTTCGAAAACGAGAAAAACAACATCAAATTAAATTCTAAGCAGGAGACAAATAATGAAAGAGCAGAAATCAATACACTGAAAACAGAATATCAGTAGAGAAAAATCAATGAAACCAAAAGCTGGTTCTTTGAGAGAAAATCTGTCAGCCTCTAACAAGAAAAAGAAATACAGCAGATAAATTACCAATATCAGAAATGAAATAAGGAACATAACTACAGATCCCATGGACATTAAAAGGATAATAAATATTATGAACAACTCTATGGCCACAAATTTGATAACGTGGATGAAATGAACCAATTTCTTTAAAGACAGAATCTGCCAAAATTTGAACAAGAAGAAACGATCTGTATGGACCTGTATCTGTTAAATTGAATCAGTGGTTAATAACCTTTCAAAACAGGAAGTGCCAGGCCCAGGTGGGTTCACTGGTGAATTCTACCAAACATCTAAGAAGAAATTATACCAATTATCTACAATCTCTTTCAGAACATAGAGGCTGAGGAATACTTCTTAACTCATTCTATAGAGCCAGCATCATTTTAATACCAAATACCATTTTAATAACAAAATATTACAAGAAAACTACAGAACATCTCTCATGAACATAGATGCAGTAATCTTCAATAAAATATTAGCAAATTAAATCTAACAAAAATTGTGCACTAAAACCACATGGAATTTCACATATCCAAAGCTGGTTTAACATTGAAAAGCCAATTAACGTAATTCATCACATTAATGGGTCAAAGACTAACAGATGCCTCATCTAAGAAGATATAGAGATGGCAAATCGATGTATGAAATCATGCTTCACATCATGTGTCATAGAGAAATGCAGATGAAAGCAACAGTAAGATATCACTACACCAGAATCCAGAACACTATCAACACCAAAGCCTGTGAAGATGTGGAGCTGTGGGAATTCTCTCTCATTCATTGCAGGTCTTAATGCAAAATAGAACAGCCTTTAGGAAGACAGATTGGTGGTTTCTTACAAAACTAAATATACTCTTACCATATGATAAAGCAATTACACTCCTTGGCATTTGCTCAAAGGAGTTGAAAACTTATGTCTACACAAAAAGCCTGCAAGTAGATATTTAGAGCAGCCTTATTCATAGTTGTCAAAACTTGGAAGCAACCAAAATGCCCCTCAGTAGGTGAATGTATAAGTGAGCTGTGGTACATCCAGACAATGGGATATTATATGAGGCTGAAAATGAATGAGCTATCCATAAAAAGACACGGAGGAAACTTAAAGGGCATATTGCTAAGTGAAAGAAGCAATCTGAAAAGGTTGTTGTATGATTCCAGCTTTACAACATCCTAGAAAAGGCAAGACTATGGAGACTGTAAAGAAGATCAGTGGTTGCCAGGGGCCGGGGGGAGGCAGGGATGAATAGGCAGAGCAGGAGAATTTTTAGTATCATGTGATCTCTGTATGATACTGTAATGGTGGATACATGTTATACATTTGTCCAGAGCCATATATTGTACAACACCAAGAATGAACCCTGATGTGAATGATGGAGTTGGAGTGGTAATGATGTTTTGCTGTAGAAGTATCAGTTGTGACAAATGTACCAGTCTGGTAGGCAATATCGATGACAGGAGATGCTGTGCATATATAGGGAATACATGAGACATCACTATAAAGCTGGAAAATATGACACTGAGATGAAATTGCGCTGATAGGCTTAACAGGTTGGAGAAGGAAGAGGAAGTCTGTGGGCTCGAAGGCAGATGAAAAGGAATTAACCAAAGTAAAGCCCAGAGAAACAAAATGAAAGAAAAGCCAACAGAACCTCAAGATCCTGTGATATGTCAATATACTTGTAATACAAGAAGGAAAAGAGAGAGAAGAGCAGGGACCTTTGAAAAAAGGAGTCAGAGTTTTCTCAGATTGATGTCCAACACCTGTGTCCGGCCCCGAGAAGTTCAGTGAATTCCAAGCAGAACAAGTATGACAAGAATCACATCCAAGTTCATGATAGCCAAAGTACTGAAATCCCAAGATTAAGAGGAGATCCTGAAAGGACTCAGAAGAAAAAGACAAGTTACACACCAGAGAAGCATTTGAACAACGCGTGACTTCTGTGAAGATACAGTGGAGACCAGAAGACCATGGAAAGACATTTTTTAAAGCACTAAAAGCAGGAGAAAGGCCTGTCAACTCATATCCAGGGAAAATCTCCTTTATAAACAGGGGTGAAACAACACATTCCCAAATATGAAAGCTGAGAGAATGTGTTATCAGCAGAAATACACTATAAACGTGCTAAAGAATGTACTTGGCTGATTGCAAAGGATATCAGATGAAAGGTTAGCTCTACGAAAAAGAACCCTAGAAATCATAACAGTGCACTCTAAATTTTCTAGAAAATAATATCATAGAATATTTTAGTCTATGATTTTATGGTTTTTGTTTTTTTATGATCTTATAATTTTATGATATAAAATCATACAATGTACACAATTCTCTATGCCTCCTTTACCTGTTTTGAAGTCCTTGCTGTACCATGTACCAGTAGTTTATTCCTTATTATTTATTTATATTCTATTTGATAGATATGACACATTCTGTTTATTCATTTACCAGTTGGTTGTTTCCAGTATTAAGCTGCCATCGACATTTATGTATATATCTTTGTGTATGCATATAATTTCCTTTATCTTAAGTGGATGCCAAGTAGCATGATTGACTCTTATTGTAAGTTTAGGTTTAGCTTTTTAAAAACTGCCAAATTATTTACAAAATAACTGCACCATTTCACACTTCCACCAGCAGCATATGTGCATTCCAGTTTCTCCACATCATCACCAGCAATAGTTACTGTTATTTTTATTTCTGCCATTCTAATTGATGTGAAATGGTATATCATTGTGTATTTACTTTGCAACAATGAATGATGCTAAGCATTTTTAACGTGCTTATTAGCTTTTAATGTGCTAATTCCTATTCATAGCCATTTGTATATGTTGGCAAAATGTTCAGATTTTTTGCTCAGGTTTTAAATGGGTTGGTTGTCGTCTTATGGGTTACAGGTGCCTTATGTAATCTGAATATAAGAGTTTTACAGATGTAACGTTTCTCAGTGAAAGAACAATCTATTATGTAGCAGACAGAACAAAGCCCTTCCCCCAAGATACCCAGGTCCTATTCCTCAGAACTTATGAACCTGTTGTCTGAAGTGGTTAAAAGGGATTTTGCAGCTGATTAATTCGATTAATTTAAGATCTTGAGATGGGACCTTTATCCTGGTTTAAGTAGGTAGACCCACTGTAATCAAGAAGGTCCTTACAAGAGAAAAGAACTGGAGACTGGAGTGATGCACTTTAAAGATGAAGAGGGGCCAGGAGTCAGGGACACATGTGGCCTCTAGAAGTTGGGAAAGGTAAAGAAATGGATTCTCATTTGAAGCCTCCAGAAGGAATGTAGTTCTGCTGACACTTAGATTTTACACTTCTGACTTCTCCATCAATAGGATAATAGATTCGTGTCTTGTTATAAGCCACTAAGATCAAAGTAATTTGTTACATTAGCTATAGGGAGATAATAATCTTTTAAAACTTACTAGTTTTCTATTTTAATGAAGTCTATTTCACTAATTTCTATGGATTGTGTTTTTGGAAGTTTTAGTAGTCTCATGGTCTTACTGTTCTTTCATTTTGGTCTGTGACTCATTTGGAGTTAATTTTTGTGTGTGCAGTAGGGATCTAAGTGGGATTTTTGTTTGTTTTGGTTTGGTTTGGGGGACTTTTTCCCCCACGGTTTTTCTTTTTGGTGTGTGGGTACTCAGTTGCCGCAGCAACATTTGTTGAAAAAACAAACTACCTTTCTCTTACTGAATTGTCTTGAGACCTTTGTCAAAAATAAATTAACCATAAATACAAGGCTTTATTTCTCAATTTAATTCTGTTCCTTTGATGTATGTGTCTATTTTTGTGCTAATACCACTGCCTTAAAAACTATGACTTTATGTAAAGTTTTGAAATCAGATAGTGAAGTCTTCCAACATTGTTTCCCTTTTTTAAATTTATTTTGGCTATTGTAGGTCCTTTGTATTTCCAGATAAAATTGAGAATAAGCTTTCCATTTCACACACAGCCTTCTGGGATTTTATTAGGCAGTGCCTTGAATTAATGGAACAGTTTGGGAAGAATTGTCTTGATAATGCTGAGTTTTCCAATTCACGATCTTGAATCTATCTCCATTTATTTAGTTTCCATTTATTTGGATCCTTAATGTCTCTCAGTAATGTTTTATAGTTGCCATTGTACACATTCTGCACCTTTTTGTTAGAAGTTCAGCTGAGTGTCTTCTGCTTTTGAGGCTATTGTGAATGGAACGATTTTCTTTATTTTCAGGTTATTTCTAGTATATGTATATCTTTATCTTGTGTCCTATGATCCCATCAAACTTTGTTTTAGTAATGCAAAACATGTTTGGTGTACTTCTTGCCATTTTCTACATCCCAAGGTGATGTCATCTATGAATAAAGACACTTTTATTCCTTCCTTTCTAATCTGGATGTCTTCATTACTAAACTTGTTAATTTATTTCACCAGCTAGAACCTGCCAGATAACGTTGAATAAAAGTGGCAAGAGGGGACATCTTTGTCTTGTTCTCCATCTTAGGGAAAACGCATTCTAGTGTTTACCATTAAATACAATGTTAGCTGTGGCTTTTCACGAATGTACTTTAGCAGGTTGAGGAAATTGCCTTCTATTCCTGGTTTGTTCAGTTTCATTCTCTTGAATTTGTCAGTACTTTTCTATGTCTCCTAAGGTTAACATGCGGTTCTACTCCGTAATTCTATATGGTGTATGACATTAATTCAGTTTTGAATGTTAAATCAACCTGACTTCCTGTCCCCATGGTGTGTAATTCTAGTCACCACTGGTCATGCTGTATCATCCATTTCATATGCTGCTTGCTTGGTTTGCTGCTATTCTGTCGAGTGTCTATATCACATTATTCTGCAGGTTTCTTGGAAAAGGTAGGTGGGAGTGAGGAATGAAAGATTGGAAAGGGTTGTGAGAAGACGTTCTGGGGAGATGGTTGTGCTGCATATGGACACCTGGTTGTGTACCTTTCTCAAAAGTCTCAAGGCTGTGTCAGTTTTACTTTTTCTTTTATATAAATTGTGTAAGTTTTCTTAAAAGGCAGGGTGGGCCAGGCGCAGTGGCTCACGCCTGTAATCCCAGCACTTTGGGAGGGCGAGGCAGGCCGATCATGAGGTCACAAGGTCAGGAGATCGAGACCAGCCTGGCCAACATGCTGAAACCCCATTTCTCCTAAAAACACAAAAATGAGCCAGGCATGGTGGCACGTGCCTGTAATCTCAGCTATTTGGGAGGCTGAGGCAGGAGAATCGCTTGAGCTTGGGAGTGAGAGGTTACTGTGAGCTGAGATCATGCCACTGCACCCCACCCTGGGCAACAGAGCAAGACTCTGTCTCAAAAGAAAAAAAAAGCAAGATGATAGAGAATTTTCAGGCTCCTAATATTGTTGCTTGTCTAACAAGTAAACTTTTAAAAAAATTCCCAGACAGCATAAGTCGTGTGACAGTGGTAATAAGTGTGAATATTGTTTGCTATTATTGTCTTTTAAGAAGCAATCCTGTGTCTTAAGATTATTTGCTGTGACTCCTCCTCTCACCCAATGATCTGGAGCTGCTCACCTGAGCCGGCGCCTCCCATCACTCACCTGTAGGTAGGATTCTGAGTGTCATTCTTACGTTGAAGTTTAACAAATACACCAGCAATGTATTCCCAAAAACCTTGGTACTGCATGAAAAGTTATTAAATGAAAAATGTTCTCCTGAATTATAGTGAAAAAATGGATGTATTTTATCATAATCCAAGATATCCAATTTGTACAGATAGAAAAATCAATAATGAGAATGTATAAGAAACGAATACTGTAAAGGTGATTAGATTTGTGTGCAAAATGTGACATGAGGGTTTGTCGTGTGTCCCGGAGGAAAACGGGGAGGTGGAGAGGCCGCTCCATGTGAGGCACATTCTGCTTTCTCTCCTGTTACCATCACCAGCGTCTTGATCCTTAGAGAGCTGCATGGGTATCGAACACACCGAGGTAGAAATCCATCACCCTCATGGGTATCGAACACACCGACACAGAAATCACCTGCATGGGTATCTGACACACTGATGTAGAAATAAATCAGCTGCATGGGTATCTAACACACCAACGTAGAAATAAATCAGCTGTATGGGTATCTAACACACTGACATAGAAAGAAATCAGTTGTATGGGTAACTAACACACAGACGCAGAAATCACCTGCATGGGTATCTAACACACCGATGTAGAAATAAATCAGCGGTATGGGTAACTAACACACAGATGCAAAAATCACCTGCAAGGGTATATAACACAAACACCAACGTAGAAATAAATCAGAGCCCAGAAGAGCATCTCAGGACTAACCAGGGCTAAACATAGTCACACTGAGACTCCTGAGAGCCGCACAGGCCCTCCGCCTCCCCTTGCCCTCTCACTTTCTCTTTCTGACTGACACAAGAAAACACTTGGTTTCTTCCCAAACTGCTGTGTAGAGGATATGTGTCAGTGCATCTTTGAGATGACAGTATCAAACATCTTATAGCATGTTTGTATAAGGTGCTTTAGAAGAAAAATGCATTATGCTAAAATAAATGGCTCATTATCTGAAAAGTGGTTTAAATTCTCAAGAGTGTCTACGGCAAAAAGTCATTAAACAACTGTTCAGACTTGGGTGAAGTAGATCTGTGTTGGAGGGACTGAGATTGTGGTGCATGTTTTTGCTGTAATATGCAGCAAATCGCCTTTCTTCTTACACAGAGACCTCTTCTGGCTCCGAAGATGAAGGCTCATTGCAGGGGGACTCCCAGGGCACCCCGACCTCCAGCCAGGGCAGCATCAACATGGAGCACTGGATCAGTCAGGCCATCCACGGCTCCACCACGTCCACCACCTCCTCGTCCTCCACGCAGAGCGGGGACAGCAGAGCTGCCAACAGGCTGGCGGATGTCATGGCCCAGACCCACATGGGTGAGCACGCTTCACAGTGTCTTTCTGTGCCTGTTGTCTAAATGCCTTTGCGTGTGCACGTTTTTCTCTGTTTGCATCGTGGCTGTGGAATCCCTTAGTGGAAAGAGCGCAGAGCCCCTCTGGCCCCTGGGGTGCTTTGGTTGGATTGTTTCTGGAAGATGCTTTACTGCTTCTCATGCCCAGGTCCCTCCCACAGCTGGAATTCCAGGGGCCTTATTACTGGGGAATCCCGCAGCCATATCCGAATTCCAGGGGCCTTCTGCTTATAAGTCCTTTTGTGTTCCTGGGGAATCCTGCAGCCATATCCGCTTCCAACTTTTCTTCTCACTTATGCTTCTGCGTGAAACCTTAACAGTCCCAGTCAACAGGACAGGGTTTTAAAGTGTGCTTCTCCTGACCACGGGAGTCATTTAAGGAAATGAAGGCTTTAAGCACGGCCGCTTTACGCTGCTGTCTGCCACAGGTGTTCAGATTTCTTGGGCGTGGCGCACTGTTTTGTGTAGGTTCTATGACAAGGGAGATCCTCTGTATTAGAAAAAGAACGAAGTTAGGATCACTGCCCCACAACGTTTGAAGATGTCGTGGAAAAGGAGTGAAGTGAGAATTAATAGAGGTAGAGTCGACGCGTGGGGGAGCCACGATGAGCCTCGCGTCGCTCTGCCTTTGAATGGTTCAGGAGTAAATGTTTTCCATCAAGTATGGGACTTGGGTTGAATAGGATTTGGTGTGTGTCTCTATTAAAGCAGTAACCGGAGACGACTGTGTACCACGTCGCCGATAACGGAGCACGAGCCACAGGCTCAGACCCTCCCGGCACCAGCTACCACAGGAAAGCCTGATCTCTGCAAAACCCTCAGTGGGAAGCAGGTGGACGTCATGTGTGATCAGATAGCCCACAGACACCCCAGAACCCCAGAATGTTCACTTCTAGATCACTGACTCCTTCACACCCAGAGGTGTTTGGGATTGACTTGGGTCCCAGCCCCTTCGGTGCTCACTGACACTGAAAGCGTCAGCTGTTTTCTGTCTGGAACAGGAGTTTGCTGTCAGGAGAGCTGGGTCTGTCTCACTTTTCCCAATAACTGCTGCTGGGATCTTGAAGTCCCTTCTCCTGCTTTAGGCTTTGAGTGAGGGGAAAAAAATTGAAAAAAATAATTTTTCTCTCTCAACTGTTGTGAGTATAAAGGAGAAAACAGAAATACTCTTTAAAAGTTTGCGAAGTAGTACTCAAATGAAAAGCAGTATTAAACTTCAGTTTGACACAGTTTCAGGAACATGTACACTCGTTTATGTGAATTAATAGCCCTACTTGAAATCACAGTAGGCTAAACATTGAACAGAAATGTGTGACTGTTACATATTTTTCCATAATAAAATTCCATGTGTATATTGGATCGCAGGATAGTGGCCGAGGCTCTGCCAGACGAGAACGGGGAGGCCAGACACCACCTCTGCCACTTGGTGGAAGCATTTGTATCCTCAGATCTTATTCAATTTTAAGAAAATGCACAGAATCTTACCAAGGAAAACACATATTTTTGAATAAATGAATCACTGCACTTGGGCCTCCCTTTGTGGGTTTACCCTTTCAATACTGGAGGAAGTTTTAGTACAAAGAATTAATGTATCCAAACTATGAGGGGCTCCTAACTCACGTACATCAGGGCTCAGTGTGACCCAAATGTAACTCTAGGGTGATCGCGTTCCGGTAATTTCTAATTGGGCACAAAGATAATCCTCCTAGACTATCTGGAAATTTTCTATAAGTTTGGGAATTTTTTGGAAAAGCCGTGACAAAATAATGAAACTTGAAGAGGAGAAATATTTTGTGTGGCAAAACAAGAGAAGTAAAAAGTCAGATGTGCATTTGACCTTCTGAGATAATCAGAAGCCTGTGAATGAGAACTTAGCATCTGTGATCACGTGTGCGTGTGAGTGTTCTAGGGAGTCCAGTCACAACATAGTCACACTGGCCAACCCCCCCCCCCAGACCCTACATGGTCATAGCCATTACTATTCCCATTTGATGAAGAAACTGAGGCATGGAGAGCTTAAGGGACATCCCCAAATCCCCAGAAGTTTCCAGAGCTGGGTTTCCATTTCCAGGCCCTGGGCTCCAAAGCGCGAGTAAAGCCCTGGGCTGTGTGGACGGTGGCCGACAGGAAACGGGACCCTTCCATGAACACACACACGCTTCCTGGCACCCTGCCATTGCCGGTCTAACGTTATTCTAGTTAAAACGCCGCTGACGTGGCTCCTATTAGGAAATTGAGGTTTCACTAAACTCTGCTCCATTTTCGGCAACATGAGTTATGCTGGGGTCCCCCTTTGTGCCGGATGTGTGTGGCAGACGTGGCTGAGATCGGCTTTGGCTTCTCACGGCACCCCCAGACCGCGCTCCGGTCTCTTCCTGAGCTATGGCTTGCTCAACCTGCAGAACAAACGCCACAACCACCAGAAACACTCATGATGTGCTTCTTTACAGATAATCATTCTGCACCTCCTGATGTAACCACGTACACCTCAGAGCACTCCATACAGATGGAGCGACCACAGGGTTCCACGGGGTCCCGGACAGCGCCCAAGTACTGCAACGCCGAGCTCATGGAGACCGGGAATGGTACGTCCCAAAGCAGAGATGTGTTTTTTTCTGGGAAACGGTTTGTGCTGATGTCCCGTTCTGTGCCCGTGACTGGGTGTGTTTCTTCCTGGGGTACAATCTGCTGCCATTTTATCTGCTGAATAACTAACAGTGGTTCAGCAACTGAGAAATTCTTGCACAGGTGTTAAGACCGTGAACAGTCACTTAGAAAAGCAAGAAGAAGTTAAATGTACAACAGAATTACTGTCAGATGGGCCGGTATGTTGCTTTAGACTTCGGAGGAAAGAGGGTCTTTTTATCCATGTTGGACAGAGATGTCAGCGACTTGGTAACAGGCTGCGGCCGAGGGCTTCTCCTTCCTTCCTGTGGCCTGGTCTTGGTATGTTCTGATTACAGCGGCGGTTTGTATCACCTAGCCCCTGTTCTATTTAAGTCTTAGTCCTTCCCCGGGGTCATAAAAGTCAGTGTAGAACCTAGCAGTGAATGAAATACAATGCCCCCGTGTGAAGCCTCATCGAGCAGCCTTGGAATGGCGTAATCTTGTAGTGCACGGGACTCGCAGGCGGACAAGGAGGCCTCTCCGAACCCCAACAGGTAGACAGGGAGGACTATCGGAGCCGCGACAAGCACAGTGGACAGGGAGGCCTGTGTGGACACAGTGGACAGGCACAGTGGCCAGGGAGGACAGCGTGGTTGTGTGGATCCACAGGACACTGTGGCGTCCAAGCACGCGCTCCCAGAGGAGAGGACCCTGTGGGAGCTGATGCTGGGAGCAGGCTGAGATTCCAGCGAGTAAGACTCCCTGTGACGTGCACAGCTGCCATCTGCGCAGCAGCTCCTGACGCCAAGATGGTCATGCGATAAATGCACAAAGCACATCTCCAGCAAAAAGCCGCCGAGTGTCGACATCCAGGATATCCACCGAGGTGGCTTTTTAGTGTTAATACGATGAATGTGAGCAGCAGGTGGTCTGCGTTCTGGGTATGTGTGACTGTGCCACTGCAGTTTTGTTCTCATGTCTTGATGAGCATGAACGGTTCCTGACGAGGGTAGGTAAGGATGCTGTGACCTGAGACTCTGCAGTATTGTAGCTTGAGGAACCAAGGAGTTTTTCTGTCTTGCAAACCTGTCAGGGAGGATGTTCCAGGCTGGTGACTGCTCCATGAGGTATTCAGAGATCCAGGTTCCTTTCAGACTCCTGCTCTGTGTTCCCACGGACACGGCTGTCCTTGCTGTGGTTGGGACTGGGTGATTGCCATGCTGGCGGGGGAGGGTTAAGGCGAGAGTGGCCATGATTTACCTAATCTACATAATGACAGGGAGCCTGGGAGTAAAGTGTAGCCATGGCCTGGAGGATGGATGATGGATGTTGGTGAACGACTGGCTGCACTCACCGCAGATGGCCCCAGGGATGGGAAGGACGACTGATTATGCCATTCAATGGTACCTGGTTCTTTCAGATTTGGCTTCCTTATGGATTTTCTGCTGTAAAGAGGAGAGAGCCTGTGGTTCTAGGCCAAACATTTCACTCACCTCGTAGCATCTTGTATCCCTTAGCCAACATTTTTGTCAAGTTTCAGAAGTCCTATCAAACCGGCAAGCATTTCTCAGTTTGGTTTAATCATTGGATTTTATATCTGTGTCTGCATCTCTATTTTACATCTATGTGGTTATTTGATACTCTGTAGTACCTTTGTAATAGGTTCTATTTGGTGGAAGTTACTCTCAACAAACCTTGCTGCTACTTGAATTTTCAAGGTTGCAAGTAGAAAGGAGAGAATAAAAACCACATCTTCTCTAATTTTAAAATTTGTTGTTCCTCAAATCACACCAGAAGTACAGATACTACAAATTATAAAAGCAGTCAGAATCAAGGTTAAGAGATTTCTGGGTGATTCTGGCTGATCAGCAGTATTTGCTGAGGTGTGTGCAGCAGAGCAACATGCCAAGAAGCCCGGCACGGGGGAGAGTTGGAAGGCCAGGCTGTGACTTCGGAGGTGTGTTGCCTCAGGAAGAGGAGCTAGATGTAGAGAGGATAAATGGCCACAGGTGTGACCACCGCCGTCCTTGCCGCGGTCCGGGGGCCTTTGTATGGGGCCCTTTGTGAGCTGAGTTATGAACCAGATGAAGGCTGTGCAGGCGTGTGAGAATCCAGGCCAGACTCGATGGGTGGAGGCTTGGCAGAGGTGAGGGGCCAGACAGCCTCGCTAAATGTGCAGTGGCTCACTGCAGACAGTGCCCATCAGTCACCAGACAGACCGGCTTGATCTTCAGCCCCCATGGCAGCTGCCTCTACCTGTCTGCCTCCACCTTCTGAGTCCTATAGGCGTCGCAAATGTGTGGTTTTTAAACAGATTTGGATGAGTTGTTTTCTGCACAACACACTTTTACAGACGGAGGCTGGTTCTCCACAGTGGCACCAGGGACTTGGCAGGGACTGGTGGGACAGAGCCTCAGAGCACAGCACCAGCTCCCTGGGCGAAGACGGTGCCTGTGGGACGGAAGAAAGAAGAGGCACACAGTGCTGAGGCGTGAACTCTAGTTTGCTCTTAGACATGACACACATGCCTCCTGGAAGTTTGCATGAAGCACTGCTAAAGCCACCAGTGCGGACAGGTCCTTAGATCAGGAGACTCAGAACACAGTTGTATTTGAAATCCTTCACATGCTGCAATCTCTTCAAAGAGGACTACAAGTCATCTCTAATAATGTTGTAAAATTAATTTTTTATTAAGTGCCATGGCTTTTTTTTTTTTTTTTTTTGGTGGGGTAGGGCCGGTGTGTGACAGTAAAACAATAGATGCAGTGACACAGCTGGTGGGTGTTGGTTCTGGGCCCCAGTTGGGCAGTTGTATGAAAAGAAACCGAAAAGTCTCTACAGTGGTATGAACTGAAACACCTGGATTATGTGTTTTCATGTATTTGACATAAATGCACACATTCGTACACTAAACACATATTTTTCTATATGTAATAAAATTCACACCTTTAAATAGTTAACATATATTTTATTTTAGGACCTCCCCCATGATGTGAAGACTAATAGCCACTCCCTCTCCCCCCCCGGATATTAAGAGCCACATCGCAGGGCAGTGAGGCACCCCCCGCGAGGTGGGGACTAATCGCCACCCCCTCTCCCCCTCTGGCTATTAGAAGTCACCTCGCAGGGGGGTGAGGCACCCCCACAAGGTGGGGACTAATAGCCACCCCTTCTCCTCCCGCTGGCTATTAGGGGCCATGGTGGACTCACAGCCTGTTTGATATTGTGAGTAATATCATCTGCCCCTCTGGAAATTATGAACTCTTTCACAGATGGGTGTATACTCTGTGTGTACACCGTCAGAGGGTGTACACCCGTCTGTATTGGGAGTAATATCATCCTCTTCCTCCCTGAATGTTAAGAAGAATATCCCAGGATTGTTTCTACTCCCTGCATTATTGGGTGTCATATCCTCCTCTCCCACGTGGAAATGAGAAACAATATCACTGGGGGCGTGTACACCTTCTGTAACATTTAAAGTAATATCATCCCCTTCCCTCCAGGATCATGGGAACAATATCCTGGGGGGTGTACACTTTCTGCCATATAGGTCATAATATCATCCCTCCCACCTTGAAACATTATGAAGGACCATCTCACACGGGGTGTACAACCCTTGGTGCGATATTGGGAATGCAATTATCCTCTTCCCGGCATATTTGGAAAAATATCAGAGTGAGTGTACCCCTCCTGCCATATAAGGATTACTATCCTCTTCTTCCTTTCTGGATATTAGAAAGAAGATCACACGTGGGTTTGCACTTTCTTCGATATCTGGAGTCATGTCATCCTCTCTTGTCTTGAATGGCAAGAACAATGCCTTGGGGGGGATGTACACACCCTGTCATATTGGGAGTAATATTACACTCTCCCCTCCTTGATAATTAGGAACAACATCCCATGCTCTCTGTCCCTGGATATTAGGAACAACATCACAGGTAGGTGTACACCCCCTGTGGTATTAGGAGTAATAATATGATTATTGAACATCCATGATTGATATTAACAATTATCAATGATACTATTAATAGGATACCGTTATTATGGATAATTATTTTAAATATATGATTATGCATGCTTAAAATAATTGTTAATATTGTTTTATTACCATCACTTAGTATTAAGTAACATTAATTGCTGATATCATTATTTTATTAATGGTGATATTACTATTGATTATTAATGCTAATCATTAACATTTTTAACTAGTATTTTACTATCTTTATTGTGATTATTAATATTGATGATTACTCTTAATTTTTCTTATACTTATTAATAATTAATAGACTTGTTCCTGATATCCGGCAGGGAGAGGATGATATCACTCCCAATATCGAAGAAAGTGTACACCCCACTATGATGTTATTCCTAACAGCCAGGGGGTAGAGGATGACATTATTGAAACTATGGCAGTGGGTGTACATCCCTTCGGTCGTCTTGTTCCTTATATCCTGGGTGGGAGAGGATGATACGACTCCCAATATCGCAGGGGGCATAGACCTCCCCCGTGATATTGTCCCTAACATCCAAAGGTGGAGAGGATGATATTTCTTCTGATTTCACAGGGGGTGTACACCACCCCTATGATATGGTTCCTAATATCCAGGGGGTGAGAGGATGATATTAGTCTCCATATTGCAGGAGGTGTACACTCCCTAGTGATATTGTTCCTAATATCCAGGGAGGGAGAGGATGATATCACTCCCAATATCGCAGGTTCCCTATATCCTGGGAGGGAGACGATGATACTAGTGGCAATATCGCAGAGGGTGTACACACCCACTGTGATACTGTTTCGAATATCCAGAGGCAGAGAAAATGATATGACTCCCAATATCACAGGGGGTGTACATCCTCCTGTGATATTGTTTCTTACATTCAGGGAGAGAGGATGATATTACTCCCAATATCACAGGGGTTGTACACACCTCCTGCGATATTGTTCCTAATATCCTGAAGGGGAGAGCATATTACTCTCAATATGGCAAGGGGTGTATACTTCTTTTGTAATATTGTTCTTAATATCCGTGATGGGAGAGGATGATATGACTCCCAATATTGCAAGAAATGTACAGCTGCCTGTGATAGAGTTCCTAACATCTAGGTGGGGAGAGGATGATATTACTGCCCATATCTCACGAGTTGTAAAACCCCTTTGATATTTTGCCTACAATCCTGAGGGGAGAGGATATTATTCCCGATAACGAAGAAGGTATACACTCCCCTGTGACACTATGCCCAATATCCACATTGGGAGACGATGACATTACGCCCAATATCACAGGGGATGTACACCCACCCTGGGATATTGTTCCTTGTATTGAGAGAGGGAGAAGATGCTATTGCTCCCAGTAACGCAGGGGCTGTGGCTGTACACCCCTCCTGTGATATTGTTCTTAATATCCTAGGGAAGAGAGGATGATACTACACCCAATATCTCATGGGCTGTACAGTGTCCGCTCAGAGATGTGTGGGGCTCTCTTACACAGGTAACTCCTTCTCTAACTTTAGCCACATGCTGGTCATCCAGGGGCCTCCTAAAATCCAGGAGCATAAAACCAAGTGGAATTTCTGAGAACCAAAGATGGTACATGGCTCTGGTTGGGCTGCCACAGGCAGTTTTGTGAAAAGACAGATGTATTTCTCATAGTCCTGGAGTCTGGAGGTCCAAGGTCAAGGTGAGTTCAGGACTGGCTCCTCCTAAGGCATCTCTCCTTGACTGTCAGATGGCATCTTCTCTTGTGTTCTCGTGCGGTTGTCCCTCTATAGATGTCTGTGTCCTGATCTCTTCTTACAAGGGCATCAGTTCTAATGACTTCGTTACCTTAATCACCTCTTTAAAAGGCCTATCTCCACATACAGACACATTCTGAGGTCCTTGATTAGGACTACAACCTGGGAATCTTGGTGTATGCAATTAAACCTGAAGCAGATGGGGTCTTATAACCTGTGTCACCCAAGCTCATGCCAGAGCCCCATGAGGTAGCCCCAGGTCCCCCCTTTGATATGGTTTAGCTGTGTCCCCAACAAAATCCTGTCTTAAATTCTCGTGTGTTGTGGGAGGATGGAAGTGACAATTTGACAGCAGAGAAGACAATTGCTCCCAGGGAGGAGAGAGGGGACCCCAGACCTCCGAAGTTTGGAGGGTCCCAGGCCCTGGGCAGAGCAGGCAGCCCCACCCCTGTGACACCCCTGACGATGGCTCAGGAGTCGGAAAAGGTGGAATCATATGTAGAGGCTGGTTGGGGAGATAGGAAGTTGTCGAATGAGTTTTTAAATATTTCCATCAAAATTCTTACTGCACCCTTGGTGTTGGTGGGGACCAGTGGCTTCTCCATGTGCCTGGCTTCTTCCTGGCTCTGACTCTGGGAGCCTGGCCTGGCCTAGGGCTGCTGGTTGGATTCATTGCTGGCAGCAAGTGGAAGGTGGAGGAGGGAGAGGAGCTGTCCTCACTCCTCTCTTACTCATGCCTGTCCACGTTAGCAGCCCCTCCCCAGGCATCCCTTGCCCATGATCTGGGGAGTGCTATTCTCACTTCCCTTGGGCCCTGCCCACCGATCTCCAAAGAATCCCGTCAGTGACTCCTTTTAATCACCTCTTTGCCTGTGACAAAGTCTTCTGGGACCTCCTGACTGATACAAGGGGAAGCCTGGCTATCTGTGCAACTTGTAAAAGTGAAGTGAGTCATTCACACTGACATGTATCTACAAGTCACACAGCTTTGCAACTGGAGTGACTTTAAGCTCATCTAACCAAACCTTCCATGACAGATGAGTACACCCAGAATCATAGGATAGAAGTGACTTGCTCCCATCTGCGTCGGCCACGCTGAGACTCAATCGCGGAGTCTAGCAAAGCACACTTCGTCCTCCCTTAGAAGGAAGATCCTGCCCGCACGGCTCACCTCCACCTACCCTAGGTCTCCCCCACCCTCCCTTAGAGGGAAGCTCCTGCCAGCGTGGCTCACCTCCACCTACTCTAGGTCTCCCCCACCCTCCCTTAGAAGGAAGGTCCTGCCAGTATGGCTCACCTCCACCTACCCTAGGTCTCCCCCACCTTTCCTTAGCAGGAAGGTCTTGCTGGCATGGCTCACCTCCACGTACCCTAGGTCTCCCCACCCTCCCTTAGAAGGAAGGTCCTGCCAGCATGGCTCACCTCCACCTACTCTGGGTTTCCCCCACCCTCCCTTAGAAGGAAGGTCTTAGAAGGCAGCACGGTTCACCTTCCCCTAACCTAGGTCTCCCCCACCCTCAGAGGGGAGTCTTTGGGTCAGTCAGAAGACTACTCCGGACATCTGTAAGAACAAATGGTTTCCAGCACAGTCCTTTCCTGGGGTCTGCATTTTCCCTCTGGGATGCTTGGAAGTTGAAGGGGTCAGGCAATTCAAGTTCTCCCCAGTATCTCAGGGGCCACTGACACACAGGAAAATGTGCTGCTCTGCTCGCTGTTTGGCTTTGATGGATGCAAATTTGTTCTAAATGAGCCTGACATTCATTAGCATGTAAACATATGTTACTGGTGGCGGCTCGCAGGGCCACATGCTGATGGATCTTGTGGGCTGTCCCCGTCGGACATCACCAGGCTGCCTGCGTCTGTGCTGCTTCTGGCTAAGGCTCCAGATGTTTTCGTGCACTGTGAAGTAGACATTTTAGCTACAGGGTTATGTTTTTTTCCACAAAAGAAACACAGACAAATCTGTGAAAAGAACTTGAGTTTATGTGCCGATCTACTGGAAGGAGACTCTTAGAATGTCAACTGCTCAGTGTCTGCTTTGACTCCCGGGCAGTTCTCTGTCCTGTGGCTCAGAGACTCTGTGGGGCTGAATTATACATTTGATTCCAGTTCTGCTCAATATTTCCCCACAAGTAGTGCTGTTGGTGCGACTGATGCCTTTAGAGATAGCTGCAGCAGGAACAGTCCAGAGAATAAAACACGCTATGCTAAAATATTTTGAGCTGAAGGCAATTAAGAAGCGCTCTGGCCTTCCCTCCATTTTCTGAAAAGCACACAACATAATCATATTATACAAAGACAAAAGTGCCCTTTCTCCCCTCTCTGCCAGAAAGGACGCAGGTCAATCTCTGTAGACAACTTCAGACCCTTATTCAGGAAACAGCACCAGAGGAATTTACACAAAAATCTATCATTTATTGGCCTTCCCACAATTTGTTGCCCCCAATGACCCAAAGTCCTTTTACTTTGTCTTGGCACTTCTAGAAACATTTATTATCCTTGTTGAAGATGTTATATAAAAGAAAGGTCTGAGCTGTCTCTTTGAGATTCCCTCATTCCCTGTGTATCTCCCATGTGTATATGAAATATACATGCTAATAAGCCTCCGTTTGCTTTTTTGGGGGTTCATCTGTCTTTTGTTATAGGAACCCCAACCAATGAAGCTAAGATGGGTGGAAGAAAAGATTACATTTTTCTCCGCTGTAGTAGCATTATTCTAGCAATAGCATTCTTTTTTTTTTTTTTTGTAGATTTCTGTTGAATACACACACACACACACACACACACACACACACACACACACACACACAGAGCAATGTAAAAAGAAAGAAGTGTGGGGAGTCCTGATGAAATTTTAAGTCCCAGAGATACCTAAATATGTTGAGAAGTTGTCTTTAAACATTGATTTTTTTCCCACATTTATTCTCATATTTTTGATATTTTTTTCTTCTGAGATACCATTTCTAGATTGTTTTCTCTACATTTCCTTGCAAGTCCGAGAGAGTATGCTGGTTAGTAGTGTGTCCAATGCACTCTCTCTGTCCTGGTCAGTAAAGAAATGTAGAAATAGAGAGGGATGTGAGAGTCACGCTACACAGAGATGGAAACACAGATATGAGGTAAATAAAAACACGTGAAAACCCAGCATTTCTGGAACTCTCACCTACTCCTGTGCCGATATTCATCCTTCAGCTCTGCCTCCATTCTTCCCTTCTTTTCTCATGCTATGGGGTCTGCTTTGGAAATGTTATCTACTTTCATTCTTCCAAAGTCAAGCTTCTAGCTTTGGTTGGAACTGCAGACCCATTTACTCATTCAGCAAATACTTTCTAAACACATGGATAGTCACTGAGAATACCGTGGTTCACCAACATGGCCGTGGCCCCTGCTCTCACGAACCTGCGGCCTGATGGGGAGAATGGGCACTAATATGACAATCACTCTAATGGGTTTCTGATGAAGAATTGAGGAAAGCGCACCAAAGAAAGGGAAGCGGGATTCTCTAAATTTATGCTGTAAAAGAATCTGGCGTATCTTGGGATGAGAGGTAGAAAACCGATGCATTCTGGAAAGTATGATCCCCTTGCAGTCTGGAGAGAAGTAGAGGTTGATTGTTGAGGGGGGTGGAGTGTAGGGACACCACGGTCTGAACAGAGATGGGGGTGCGTGCAGAATGCCTCTTGCAGCAGGAATCAGGCACGTTCAAGGAAGTAAACACGGGAGAAAGTGGCACAAGACAAGAATGAAGGCAGGCAGGCAGGGGCTGGGAGATGATGGTAGATGCTTTATTCTTTTAATAACAGCAATAGGATGCTGTTGAAAGCACTTGAGGGAGGTGGGGAAGTGGGTATGACATGTTTTGTGTTTGTAAAATTATCACATTGTCTTACCAAACTATACTCCCTATTTTTTATTTTTAAATTTTACTTTAAGTTCTTGGATACATGTGCAGGTCTGTTACATAGGTATACATGTGCCATGGTGGTTTGCTGCACCTGTCAACCCATCTAAGTTTTAAGCCCTGCATGCATGAAGTATTTGTCCTAATGCTCTCCCTCCTCTTGCCCCCACCCCCCAAGAGGCCCCCGTGTGTGTCGTTCCCCTCCCTGTGTCCATGTGATCTCATTGTACAACTCCCACTTATGAGAACATGTGGTGGTTGGTTTTCTGTTCCTCTTTTAGTTTGCTGAGAATGATGGCTTCCAGCTTCATCCATGTCCCTGTAAAGGACAGGAACCCATTCTTTTTTATGGTTGCATAGTATTCCGTGGTATATACGTGCCACATTTTGTATATCCAGTGTATCATTGATGGGCACGAGATATCCTCCTAACATGTGATCCAGCAATTGCACTCTTCGGTATTTATCCAAAGGAGTTGAAAACTTGTGTTCACAGAAAAACCTGCACGTGGACATTTATAGAAGCTTTAATCATAATTGCTAATTTTATTCCAGCTTTATTCATCATTGCTCAAACTTGGAGGCAACGAAGAAACCAAAATGTTCTTCACTAGGTGAGTGGATAAATAACCTGTGATATATCCAAACAATGGCATATTCTTTAGCACTGAAAGGAAGTGAGCTGTCAAGCCATGAAAAGACACGTAGGGAACTTTAAACATGCACGGCTACACAAAAGAGGCCCATCGGAAAAGACTAAATACCGTAAGCTTCCAACTAAAGGACATTCTGAAATACTGTAAGCTTCCAACTAAAGGACATTCCGAAAAAGGCCAGACTATGGAGTGAAAATATTCGTGGTTCTCAGGTGTTGGGAAGAGGGAGAGATGATAAGGTGAACACGGAGATTTTTAGGATTTTAGTGCAACTGCTCTGTACGATGCTATCATGGTGGACACATGTCATGACATATTTGTTCAAACCCATAGAACCAGCACCAAGACAGAGCCCTCATGTAAACTGTGGACTCTGGGTGACAATATGTCAATGTAGGTCCTTCCATTATTACAAATGCTCCTTCTGGGCAGGAGTGTTGTTAGTGGGGGAGGCTGTGCACGTGGGGGAAGGGAAGGCATATAGAAGGACTCTCTGCACCTTTCCCTCAATTTTTCTGTGGACGTGAAACTGCCTAAAAGATAAAGTGTGTTTTTAAAAAATAAAGGAAAAAAAGGAAACAAAAAGTCCTCAGAAAAATCAAAGGAGAAAATGATCACACTGGGTGCTTCAGGTCAAAATGGAAGAACAAGGGCTGTATTTACCATCCCACCTGATGACTTTTTTCTCACTGCTTTTCAGCATTATTTTTGGAGTCTAGTCAGTGCAATAAGGCAAGTTGAAATATATAAAATGCACCCTTATTAGAAAATAAGATTTAAAACTATCTGTATCTGCAGGTGACATGATCACCTGTGTGGAAAATCTGCTGAAATCACAAAAAGCCACTAAAACTAATAATAATAAATTACTTACTAATAAGTGAGTTTGGAAAGTTTGCAAGATACAAGCTAAACACATAAGCAATATTTATTTCTTCATACACTGGCAAAGAAATAATTGGAAATGGAAATTTACAAAGCAATCTTATTTATAGCACATCAAAACATGAAATCCTTCAGACTAAATCTGACAAAAGATGTGTAAGATCTATACACTGAAAAGCAGGCAGTGATGCTGAGATAAATTAAAGAACTAAATAAATGAAGTGATATACTCTGTTCATGGATCAGCAGGCTCAATATTGTTAAGATGTCAGTTCTGCGCTTGTGGATCAGAGGTTTAATGCAATTCCAATCAAAATCCCAGCATGATTTTATTTTTATTTTTATTTTCAGTAGAAATGAACTAGCGGATTCCAAAATATGTCCGGAAATTTAAAGAACCCAAAAGAGCTAAGGCAACTTGGAAAAAAACGGTGGAGGACTTACCTGAACTATAAAGATAGTGTGGTATTGCTATAATAAGAGAAAACTGGGTTAATGAAACCTCCTAGAGGGTCTAGTAATAATCTCACAAACACGTTACATATACATAGTGGATTTTTGAATAAAGGTTCAGAGACATTAAATTAGAGAAAGGACGATAATGATGATAGAAGGATTAAATACCGTAGGCCAAAAAGAGAAAAAAGAGCTCCTGTTAAATATCTTCACATTGTTGTCACTCATGCAATTCAATTCACATTTTGTGGGTCTAAAAGTTGAACAGACTTCTTCATTCTCTTTCCCCAATTCACTCCACAGAGATGCTGGTGTCTTTCAGTGGAACTTGGAAGTTTGCTATTCTTCTTAAAATGACTCTCTTAGATCCTGTTTATGCAAGAAGTTGTGGGACTGTAACTTACAAATACTGTTCTAAACCTTGGAATCACACGTTCCCCTTTTTCTCTACTTATCGTTTCTAATCAGTTTCCCATTTCCTCTTTCTTCTTCATATTTACACTGCATTCCTTTTAGTTCAGGCTCTTGTTACCCCACTTGATCTCTTGATGTGGTCACCTGAATGTCCTTCGTGTTCCAGCCTCCTGGAATCCTTCCTTCATGACCCTGCAGAACTGCCCTCCAGACCCGCAGGTGTGACCCGGAATCAAGGATCTCAAAGCCGAGTGGGATCTGAAAGGCTATCTAGACCAATCCTCCATTACAGACGTAAACCTTTTGATGACTTCACTTCAGAGCCCAAAATATTTGCACTGCAGGCAGAATCACCGAAATCACTTAATGTGATGTTCAGCTTTCCCGTGGTATTTTCCTCTCTGCATCTCCCTACTTTCGGTCAGCCATTTCTCACTCATGACACCGAACCCTTCGTTCACATCACATTATTGTTCTTCTCCACACACACTTATTTGTTTTCTGCCTGGGTTTTTTGTTACATTATTCCCTCTACTGGAAATACCATTTTGAAAGATCTGACTACAGAATTTTAACGTATTCCTCAGAATGACTCACATATCACATATTCGACCAAATGGCTGCAGATTCTGTCACCTCCTATCTTATCCTACGGCAACCTGGAGAACGTTCTTCTCTTAGCCAATAGGATTTATCATGGTCCTTCTTTATCTCAACAATAGTTTAGCAGGACTGAGAACTGGGAAGTAGATTTTTCTCCCAGGGGTGAGAACTGTCTTAGTTTAGCAGCTCTCCCTGGGTCTCCATTCTGGTTGTAGAAAAGCAGCCCATAGGGCACGGTGGGGAGGAGAAGGGGAATTAAGCTGTGTTACATGAAGATGGACAGTTGTGACCCGTACTCCGGGGTTGGGAGTTGAGGCCCCTAGGAAGGAGAAGCTGTAAGGATGAAGACGAGGCATAAAAAGTGATGGAGGCCGGGTGCGGTGACTCACGCCTGTAATCCCAGCACATTGGGAAGCCAACGTGGATGAATCACGAGGTCAAGAGTTCAAGACCAGTCTGACCAATATTGTGAACCCCTGTCTCTACCAAAAATACAAAAATTAGCTGGGTGTGGTGGCACATACCTGTAGTCCAGCTACTCGGGAGGCTGAGGCAGGAGAATCACTTGAACCTGGGAGATGGAGTTTGCAGTGAGCCAAGATCATGACACTGCACTCCAGCCTGAGTGACAGAGCGAGACTTCATCTCAAAAAAAAAAAAAAAAAAAAAAAGATGCATAGTAACAAGACTGCCTGAGGAGAAGAGACAATCAGCAACCTTTTCCAGGGTGGGATGGCTGAAGACCCTTTAAGAACAAAGGTGTCTACTTTCCTTCTTTAGGATGCTCTATCGTGATTTAATGAACCCTCCCAATCTACTGTATTCAGTATTTGGCATGAGTCAATTTAGGGGAATTCTAGAAAACATAGCTGGCTGTTACCATCAGGTTAATGTAGATTGGGAGGTAGGGAAAAACCCCAGGAGACACGTAGGAAGGACAATACGTGAAAACAGAAGAAACTTGGAGTCAGTTCACCCTTCAAACAAAATCCAGTTTCCAGAAGACATTGTGAGGGCTGCTGGGTCTTCCTCGCCTACAGATGGGGGATTCCAGATAATTATTATACTTGAATCTCACAGGATGGGGTGATCACCACCTGCTCTCAAATGGGATGAGTTACAATATCTTCTATCGGGAGGCGGTAAATAAGAGGTTAGGTACACGTCTGTAGTCATCACAATTTTGTCAAGATTGCTATTTTTACTTCCATGTCAGGAAAGATTCCAACATGTTTTAAAAGCTGCAAACTGAGCTGACTCCCATCCATGCTGTCATACCGACTTTGAGATTTCAATCCTCCTGAAGGCAGGAAACTTATTCCATTTGCTTTTATACCCTCCATAACACTAGTGAGCAAGTTTTGCTCAAAGGAACATGGAATATTTTGCTGACTCAAGGGGAAAAAGAAGAGACTTAAATGACACCATCACAAGTCAACTTTCAAGGAACAGAGACATATGTAGCATTAGCTGTCTCAGTCAAATCAACATAAACATGCACGTTTATCCTTTACATGGGGGTAAGACAGCAAACACAATTGAAAAAATGAGCCAAGTGTAAAAAATGTGTCACAAAGGGATGGATTTAGACAGGAGAGCAGTGAAGTAGGTTATAAAATGGTCAGCATAATCCATTTTAATGAATTATTAGCTGAAACATGCAAAGCATTTAGGATTTCTGGCAGAAGTGTACAAACACACCAAATGTTTGTCCGACATTTTCTTCACTGCCGCTGTCTTTCCACAGGGCTGGAGATGTTGTTGACCAACAGCCTTGGGAGGAGAGGTTGCAGCTGAGCCCACACCCTCTCAAACTCCTTCAGACTGTTTGTTTTTGTAGACTACTTTACCATTAACAAATCCTAAGATTTACTCAAGCAGTACAGCAGTCGTTGGCCAGAGTTCAAATTTCTGATTCGAAGGAATCTGCACTCTGCCTGCCAGGATCGACTATTAATGGCTTCGTCCGTAGAGGAGCTGTGTCTTTGCTCACTACGGAACAGTATTGAGGCTTCGAAAGGGGTATTTTGCTGGTCACCTCCTGGTCATCCTTCTGCTCACCAAGAACAGATACTGTTCTCAGCCCCTTACATTTACAAGGTCGTTTAATTCTCACAAAGCCCTTTCAGATAGATGCGACTATTACCCCCCTTTTACAGAGGAGGAAACCGAGAGGCAGAGGACATAGGTGAATTGTCCCAGATCACAGAGCTGGCCATGGAGCTGGGACTTGCACCCGGCCAGCCTGGCTCCAGAGTTCACTGCCCTCCTCCTGTACAGCACGTGTGACCTGCAGTAATCACCGCCCAAACAGGCAGGCACTGCGGATAGCCAAGCACACCTCTTCCGCCTTCAGCACGGAGGACGGTTCGTTTTCATTCTGGTGTTCAGCTCAGTTAGGACTGTGTTTATCACCACAAGGACACACAACCCAGAAAGCTCAGTTCACGTGCCATTGCCTTCTACGGTCATGGTTTTCTACTTGTTGGCCTCATTTTCCTGCGCACTTGGCCTGCTGGGACGTGAATGATGCGTTACTACTTCTACAGAATGCAGGTGAGCAGGTAGCATGGCAAGGTGGGTGATTAGATAAGATTTCCCGACAGCTGGAAGCTTGAGGGAGACCCACGGTGGCCCCTTGTTATTCGTGGACGAGCCGCCTCTGGGGTCGAGCGTGAGTCCCTCATCGCTGGTGCCAGGCGGTGTCACAGTTTTCAGCACCCAACAGCCAGGGCAGCTTCTCTCTGTCCAGCTCGCCCCGCCCCGCCCCGCCCCGCCCCCCCTGCCCTGCCCCGCCCCGCCCTGCCCTGCCCCTTTCCTTTAGTGAGAGAAGTTCTCTGACTCTTGGGATTTTGCAGTCAGAAGAGTGATCATTACAATTTTCATTCTGAATATTGTGGCCCTGCTGGACTGCGGTGCAACAGGCTCTTTCATGAAGATTGGCAGAGATGCTGACGGCTAGGGCATCGGGACCGAGGGGAGCGAGCAGGACTCATGGGATACAGCTCATAGAGAGAGGGAGCCTTAGAAATGTGAGGCTGCTCTTCACATGGCCGCACTCTCTCCTGTGTCCTCCGTGGAACCTGTGGAGGGGGCGTTAGGCGCTGGCGCTCTCCGGGGCGTGAGCTCAGTCAGCAAGAGAACATCTGCCTTCCCACCCCCATCTCTGCAGCTGGTTCCTTTGCAGTTTTGATTTTTAGAATGAACGCAGCAACCTGCCCCATTCTGCTGATGCTGCAAAAAGGAGCTGGAAAAGAACGTGCACAGCTTCTCCAGTCTTAGCATTTGTTACCTTGTAGTTTGGGAAACTTTGCTGCCCCAGTACAAGAGTGTGCTGAGGATTCTATTATCCTGCTAGATTCTCCCAGGAGGTGAAGTTGAAAACGAGCTAGATGCGCTCTCTGTCTCTGTTTCTCTTGTCTGTCTCGTCTGCCTGTTTCTCTGTTCCCCTTTTCCTCTCTTTCTTTCTTCTCTCTCCCTCCCTTCCTCCCTGGCTATTGCTGCAAAGAATATTCTTGAATTTGTTTCTCCATATCTTCTGCCTTTCCTTAGAATACATTCCTAAGAGTCTAGTCATTGTGAAAAGCAAACGGCCTTTAGATGTTTTCCAAATCTAACAGATGGGGGTCCTTTCAGACAGAGCTTCATTTTACACTTTTATCAAGAAGCCCGGGGCTCCCTGCTCGCCATGCTGCAGTCGCCCTCAGGAGGTTCATGGAGAGCAGAGGACTTGGGGCTACATCAAGGGCTGTCTTTTTTCCAGTGTCCGGAAGGTATACTTTGGGGGGGGCAGTTGAAGTACGAAAGTGACATCAGCACTTCATGTATGGGATGGGTCGATCAAGTACAGTGTGCACCAGACCCCCAGACTGGCGCTGGGTGGGGACAAAGGACTCCAGTTATTACAGGGTGGGTTGGGCAGGCGGCTGCCCAGCTCTGGGGACAGATGCGTCGGCTCTCAAAGCCCAGGTATCACCTGTCTGAGACTGCACAGCCCTCCTCACCCCTTCAGTTCCTGAAGGGAAAGGCCCCAGGAGACTCTGAGGTGAAGAATGCTCTTCCATTTTCAACTCACCCACCGTTAGGGTTCTGCCCCCTCTACCCTCCAGCCCCCCAACTGTGAAGTTCCCGGGGTCCCTGGCCAGTGACTTGCTGAAGCCTCACTCTCCAGGACCTCTGGAGAGAGGCACCCTACTCGAATGCATGCTTCTCCAGGTATATTTGCTCTGGTAACAGCTGAGAAGAAAAGCCCATCTCTAACAGTTTGATTGCAGGTGGGTGGCCCCGGGGCCAGTGATTTTGGGAAGGTGGGGCTGGCTGGCGCCCTGTGTCCTGACTTTTCTTCTGAGCCTTTGCAAAACCACTTTTGAGAAAAGTAATCGGGGTGGGTACTCCTGGGTGGCATTTTCTTCTAAGTGAAAATCTGTAGAATTCCTGCAGTTGCGGGAGCTGTGGTTTTCTGTCAAGACCCCGTGGGGACCGAGGCTGCCCTTCTGTGTCCTGGCAGTGTGGGGCCTGTTTCTTATCCAGAAGAGTCAGGTGCCTGGCCAGTGAACTGGCCAACTCCAATGTGTGTGTCATCGTATCGACCTAAAATGAAATACAAATAAAACGTCTCATTTCTGGCATGAAAGAGACCTAGGAAGGGCAGGCTTAGGGCCGGCTTCTTCACAATCCAACTGGAAGTAGGGTAGCCGGATCCCGGCATCCATGTCTCCTGCTGGGTGAGGGCCACAGGATCTCACCACCCAGGGGAGGCAACGATGTTGAAAGAGGCTTCAGAAGAACTGGGCCGGAACAGTGGAATCAAACGGAAAAGACTGTAAATTCAGCCAGCTTGGGGAATGACCAGAAAGCGTCTGTTGCCCCAGTAAGGATTGAAAACAAAGATTCCCAGCAACAGGGCCACAGCAAAGCTCTCTCAGCACACCTGTCCCGGACCGTCAGCTGATGAGAGCTTGTGATTGTACCATCCAAGGAGACGTAGCTATTTGGTCTTCAGCTGGTTCTGGGCACAGAGGGTCTAAGACCCTTGGAATCTTCAGAGTGTCAGAGTGCCTTTGTTTACTCAGGACAGGCCTGCGAGCGGGGGACCCTTAGGCAGCCTCAGGGTGGGTCTGGGGTTCAGACTAGAGGGCTGGATCTGTCAGTCTCCAACCCAATCTCTCACCTGGAGGGAGAGGGCTGGAGCTGAGTCAATCCCCAATAGCCAAAGATGTCATCAACCATGTCTATAGTGACCCCTCTACAAAACCCTAAATGGTGGGGGTTGGAGAGCTTGCAGGTTGGGGAAAACCTTGACATTCTGGGAGGGCAGTATTCCCACTCCCCAGGGACAGAAGCACTTGCACTTGCAACCCGCCCCCGCCCCCCAGGCCTGGAGCAATGCACCTCTTCATCTGGCTGTTCACAGGTCCTTCATAGTGAACTGGTGACAGTAGGTAAAGGTGTTGCCCTGGGTGCCATGAGCCAGTCTGGCAAGTTATTGACCTTAAGTAGGAGGACATGGCAAGCCTGATTTTTAGGTGGTCGGTCAGAAACAAGGGAGACCTGAAACTTGCCATTGGTGAAGTGGGGGCTGTCTCATGGGTCTGAGACCTTGACCTGTGCGGTCTGCCCTAATTTCAGACCTGAATTCAGTTGTAGAATACACAGTTGGTGTCCAGAGAGGGTGAGAGAAACCGCACACTTGGTGTTAGAAGAGGTGGAATAGGTCATAGGGCCTTCCGTGTCACAGAGGGCGGCCTCATTTGTATTTGTTTCGCCTGTCGTTTATTAATGTGAGAGTACTTTATTCTTTGAAAGGCTTAGAATTAAGAATAGAAGAAATCAGCTTTATAGAATCCACACTTCTTGGTTTTTAGAAACAATTTGTTTCTAGTTTGCATTTTAAGTAATTGTAATATTTAATATCACAAATGTATTATTACATTGTAATTATAACTATTTTAAATATTACATATTACAATATTTAAGAGAATCTAGGTGTTTGAGCTTCCTGGATCTCTGGTTTGGTGTCTGGCATTAATCTGAGGAAATTCAGCTATTACTGTTACAAATAGTTCTTCTGTTCCTCTTTCTTCCCCCTTGTATTACCGTTATGCATATTTTATGCCTCTGTGGAAGTCCCATAGTGCTTGGATACTCTGTTCTTTTTTGCTTTTCAGTTCTGGAGGTTGGAGTTGGGTATTTCCCTTTCCCCCAGGTCAGAAGGCTCTGATAAAATCCCACCAGGTGAGTCTCCACTTAACTAGCTTCTCTGGAAGGTAGACCTAGTGAAGAGTGCACCCACATATTGAAAAATGATTCTTATTCTCTTTCCCCTGTAGTATGTATGAGGGGATTTTTCTCTCATATTTACACTTCGAGAACCTGGTTGAGCTTCTGATGATACAATTCACAAAAAGCATGAGACCCATAGGCACAGGCCTCCTGGAGGTTTTAACTCTCAGACGTGGCCACAGCTCACTGCAGCAATTTGTCAATTCCAGTTCAGGCTTTCCAATCCCAGCTTTGGTTCCTTGGAGCATTGTGCTCCAGTGTATGGTGATTCATCTGCTTTACCTGTCCAGCCAATCTACAGACAGTGGCTTGCCGGTAACCTCACTTCTCTTGCAGGTTTAAGAACTGCTGATTTTTCAGGTTGCTCAGATTTTTACCTGTGAGGAAGGAGTGACAATTCTCAAGATTATCATGTACGGAACCTGAAATTCCCCAACTCCATTATAGTGAAAAGTGTTTGCCCTTCCTCTGGCTCAAGAATTAAAACGTTTTCATTCTCTGACACGTTGTACTTTGATTCCCTAAATATTTATAATTATAGATTTAAAAACTCAGTTTTCTGCTGTATCAGACATCTAGACTGGCACTTTCCAACAGAATTGAGAGTCCTGTTATAGAACTTGAAACCTTCCTTGTAGCCTCATATAAATATATAAACTAGTATATTTTTAACTCAAAATGCTCATACTATACTTTCAATAAGAAATACAAATAGGCCAGATGCGGTGGCTCAAGTCTGTAATCCCAGCACTTTGGGAGGCCGAGGCGGGTGGATCACGAGATCAGGAGATCGAGACCATCCTGGGTAACACGGTGAAACCCCATCTCTACTAAAAATACAAAAAGTTAGCCAGGCGTTGTGGCGGGTGCATGTAATCCCAGCTACTTGGGAAGCTGAGGCAGGAGAATAACATGAACGCGGGAGGCGGAGTTTGCAGTGAGCCAAGATCACGCCACTGCACTCCAGCCTGGGCGACAGAGCAAGACTCCGTCTCAAAAAAAAAAAAAAACAAAAACAAAAAAATATATATATATATATAAAATATACATATATACACAAATACAGTATTTTCTATTTTTTATAGTAACTAGCATGTCTTTCACACAGCAAATCCACTTCAGACCGGGCGCACTTCATGTGCTCAGCTGCCGCATGTGGTGAGTGACAGAGACCACCCTGCATGTGTGTGCGCTATTTTACTGCCTTTTTCTTGACCACAGACTCTACCTCCTGTTTCTCTGTGTATGCAGTGATGATTTGCTGAATATTACACATTGTGGGTAACTTGTTGAGCACACTCAGGATCCCTAACCTTCCTCTGAAGCTTTGCAGCTCCTGTTTTAGCAGCTAGCACAGGCACTGCTGGGTCATCGTGACATGGGCAGGCTTGGTTGGATTCGCTGTTGGTGTGAATCTGTGGAGAGCTCCAATCCTGCACCCACTCCAATCTCCCCCTCCTGGACCTGGTAGGAGGGCCATGCTCCGCCCACACCTGAGCTCTCGGTGCCACGATCTGCAGGTGTACTCCAGAGGACAAGTGTACTGTGGGTGCGTCTCATTCATTCTCCTGCCCTTGCCCTCAGGTTCTGGCTGGCACAGCTGTGGTCACAGACTAAAAACAGCCACCTCATTCGTTTTGTGCAGCTTTACAGTTGTTTGTGGCAGATGTGTGACTTCAGTCCCTGTTCCCTCATCATGGCTAGAACAAGTTTTGGCAAATTATTCCTATATCTTTACATGTGAAAACTAAAGGAAAGTTTCACCCATAGAATATTAGTGTTGCCACAATCCTAATGAGAGTTTCTCCAGAAACTACGAGCCAGGTCAGCAGCCAGTCATTTCATAGAAGATAAACTTCAAGAACATTCTCTGAAGGGCAATGAAACTGAGTAAGATCTAACCACTGTTACCAGCAACCAAGAAAACTAGGTAAGAAAATGCAGCTAAGATTTGGACCTAGTAACTACGGTAATAAACATGCAAACTATCGCTAAGCACAAAATAGGCTGGGAGTAAAAAAATTTTATGATATTGACATTTATGATTTTACAAAACTGCCCCATGTGATACCAAGAGGACTCCTGATGAAAATTTACAAAGGATGCTTTATGGTTTATATAAAAATGTTAGTCAAATAAATCCAAACATTTCACAAAAATAACATTTCAAATATTCTTTTATATTTTGCAGACAATTAAGTTATCCATCATGCATGACCCAGTAACATTTCTCAGCGGTTGGATTCAATACGAGAAATAAGCAAATAACCGCAATGCTTCTTTCATTTCAAAGTCATTTCTCTTATAACAAGTGGTCAAGAAAAATGCCTGTTGCCTTACATACTGGTTAATGCCAAAAATTTGGTTTAAAATATTTCAAGTGGGTTATCCTTTTACGTCCATGTTGTTAGTTACACAAAGAACACATACAAATGCATTTTTTTCCATAAGTTTTTGCAAATTATAAACTAAAGAAACAGGATTAAGCATTTTATTTTTTGAGATAGGGTCTAGCTCTGTTGCCCAGGCTGGAGTGCAGTGGCACGATCATGGCTCCCTGCAGCCTCAACCTCCCCCAGCCCAGGTGATTCTCCCATCCCAGCCTCCCAAGCAGCTGGGACCACAGGCACACACCACCATTCCCGGCTGATTTCTGTATGTTTTGTAGGGATGGGCTTTGGAATGTTGCCCAGGCTAGTCTCAAATGCTGGGAACTCAAGCAATCTGCCTGCCTTGGCTTCCCAAACTGCTGAGGTTAGAGGCATGAGCCACCATGCCTGGCCTAATCATTTCTAAAGAGTCTGTATTTATTATCGAGATGGGGGTCTTGTTCTGTTGCCCCAGCTGGAGTGCAGTGGTGCCATCTCAGCTGACAGCAACCTCTGCCTCCTGGGCTCAAGTGATTCTCCCACCTCAGCCTCCCAAGTAGCTGGGACTACAGGTGCACACCACCAGGCTCAGCTAATTTTTTGTACTTTTGGTGAAGACAAGGTGTACAAAAGGCATTTCTGTACATTTTGCCATGTTGTCCAGGCTGACCTTGAACCCTTGGGCTCAAGCCATACACCTGCCCTGGGTTCCCAAATTACTGGAGTTATAGGCATGAGCTATCGTGCCCAGCCCTTCATTATGTGCTGTGGCTTAATATTAAAATAAGGAAAGGGAGGAGCCCAAGGGAGCACGTTGGCAGAAAGGGCTCCCTTGTCAACAACTTGCTAGCACGGCATTCACTCCCTTGCCTGGCTGGCACTGCGTTCTTTACATGAAGAACAAGTCATGTGTCAATGAAAAACAAAAACAACATAGGAACACCCTGTCTCTACAAACACTTAAAAATTAGTTGGGTGTGGTGGCGAGCACCTGGGGTCCCAGCTGCCTGAGGTTGAAGTGGAAGGACCGCATGAGCCCAGGTGGTCACAGCTGCAGTGAGCCAAGAGCTGCCATCATGATGCTGAATTCCAACCTTGGTGACAGAGCAAGACCTTGTCTCAAAACAAAAACCCAAAGTGATGCACTCTAAGTTCTGTCCTTTAAATTCCAGTACCTTCGTTTGTAAAGGTATGTAAAGGTGAAACTCAGGAGCTGCTTGCAGTCATGTGGACATACACTTGACCTCAGCTCTGATCTGAGGCACGTTCTTCTGTCTCACTGCTTGCCAAGACTAAGCTAAACGTCAGAAGTAAAAATACTCCCCCAAATGTTGTATATGTAGCTTCAACGTGGAATGTAAGGCGATTCAGGTCCTTTGAAAGACAAGCTTGCAACAACGGCATGAATAATGTTGGAATCAAAATCACAGAAACTAAACACCAAATAGCATAGGTTCAATCCGTGTCTCTAACAAGTATCTGGATAACTAAACTTTCTGCTTTACTTGGGTGTGAAGATCATGTAATGTAGTTTATAATTATTTGGGCAGAGAAAATGGAGAATTAGCGTAGCTATGTAAAATTCAAGATTAAAGAAAAGCAGTATTATATAGCAGAAATATAAATTGGCTATTACCTTCAGTAATTTAGATCAGGGGTTGGCAGGTCCCTGCACCAAATCTGGTCCGTTGTTCTTGTAAATAAAGTTTTCTGGGTACACAGCCATACGCATTTGCTATCGCCCATGGCAGAGGGCAGAGTTGAGTGGTTGTGAGAGACCTTATGGCCTGCAGGAACTAAAATACTAGCTGGCACCTTGCAGGCAAAGTTTATGACCTGATTCGGGTAGCTGCCTAAACTGTCCAATTCGCTTGTTCTAAAACAATCCAACAATACAGCACACTTATCTGAAGATTTGAGAACACGCATGCACCAGCCTAATCAGAAGAAAAGTCCAATTCCACCCGGAGGGTTACGAACTCTTCCCTTTTCCCTACAAGGAATTAAATGAATAAAACTGTGTGAGATTTTACTGGTATGTATCGTATGTATGAATCTTGATGAAAACTTAAAAATGTGTATTTATACAGATACATAATGTTACTTTTCATACACTGTTTTCGGACTTCTGGTTCACAAAATCTGCATTTCTGCACCATGACTTTGAAGGCAGAAACCCGACTACTGGGCTAGTGGTCAATTCTGAGGCACCCAGCGTGTTCAGGAGGCAGCGTCGGGGAGCGTGTCCCTTACCTGGAGGGGTGTAGGCGTCCATGGAGGTCTGCACGACCAGGGACCTGCGTTTGGAAGGCATAGGCACCGCCATCTTCTGCTCTTTGTGTCTGGCCAGAGCCGCCTGGACAGCTTCCGTGTGGACGTCTGAAACGCAGAGAGCTCAGTCAGTGCTCAGCTGAGGTCCCAGAGGCCAAGCTGCACCCTCCTCTCTGTCCCCGCAGCACGGTTCATCCACCTTCTGAAACTCACCAACAGATGGGTGGGTGAGGAAAGAAAATCAGTGTTTACAGTTCCAGTAAAGACATTAAAATTTATTCACAGACTTTTTTCATTTTAATACTTTAGAATCCATATCCGCAAGCAAACACTGGGTGTAAACTGCACTGAGATTTTTCTTTTTAGGGTGAATGAACCTTGATCTTTGGAGATTCTTTGTAGGTCACACGTTTGAGCCTCCAAATCCTTTCACTGTACCGTTGAGAGGCGTGTGCACGCCTCGCACCCCAACTCACACAGCCACGGTCGCAGCTCAGCTCAACACCGGCCATGGGCCAGGACTGTGTTGGCTATGGATATGGTTTGGCTGTGTCCCCACCCAAATCTCAACTTGAATTCTACATCCCAGAATCCCCACATGTGTCGTGGGAGGGACTTAGGGAGAGGTAACTGAATCACTGGGTCCCGTCTTTCCTGTGCTATTCTCGTGATAGTGAATAAGTCTCATGAGATCTGATGGCTTATCGGGGTTTCCGCTTTTGCTTCTACCTCGTTTTCTCTTGCTGCTGACATGTAAGAAGTGCCTTTCGCCTCCCACCATGATTCTGAGGCCTCCCCAGCCATGCGGAACTGCAACGCCAACTAAATCTTTTTCTTCCCAGTTTCGGGTATGTCTTTATCAGCAGCATGGAAATGGACTAAAACAACCATTAAGACATTTTTGTGGCTATTAACCCATTACATTAATTCCACACATTCACTGAATGCCTTCTCTGTAAGTCCGTATGGGCTGGGGTCGCAGTGGTGATAAGGCAGACAGTCTCATGGCATCTCACGCAGGCCACTTGTTAAGGGATGAGACAAGTGATAGATGGACTAGAGAATTAAAGCAGAGACAGATGCAGCAGCAACTCCAAACTGTGAAGCCAGGGAAGAACCCTCTTAACACAGAATCAGAACAACAGGAATGAAACATACCAGCTGTCAAGACGAGAATCTTCGAGACACAGGCAAAAATCCGTTCAAAGGCCCTAAACTGTCAGTGAGAACGGTGTTAGCAGAATAAAACCACCACCACCAAAAATGGCCAGCGTGAGTGAAGACGGGTTGGGGCAGTTTTCTCTGAAGCTGCGAGAATGATCCCACTGAAAGGGAATCGGACATGGCTTTCTGGCTTAAACCCCCCAAGCTGCCACCTAAGACAGGACCCAGACCCTCAGCATCATGCCCACGAGCAACTCATCACACTGCTTGGTCTTGGTCAGCCTTTGTGCACACTTCTCTCCCTAACTAGATAAAGAGCCTGGTCATCTGGCCACTATTTCTAATTCCCAGGTCAAAAACCACTATGTGACTGACTTGGCTCATGGCCGAAAACTGAAGGGATCAGTGAGGTGACAGTCCACTCACTTGCACAAATCGCTTTTTGTTTTGCATATTCTCCGTTTTAAACTTTTTGGATGTAATTTCAAAGACACAGAAAATCTGCAAGACCAGCGTAGTGAATTCCCACATAACTTACCAGGCTCAACTTAGGCCCAACTGCTCCTATCTTACATCACTGCTTTCCCCCCTCGCCCATGAATTTTCTAAGTCAAATGAAAATAAATTTCAGATACTATGTCCCTCCATACCTAAATGTTTCAATGTATTTCCTAAACACAAGGATATGCTCTCACATTCACTTTCCTCAAGATCCGGAAATTTAACTGTCATATACAAAGTTCACTTTCAAATGCTGTCAACTGTCTCCATAATTTTCTTACTTTGTCTTCCTCTTTTACGATCCAATCCAGGATGATGAATTGATTTGTCATGTGATTTTTACCCGTCCAGCATCCAAGTTTCTCAGGTTTTGTGTTTCTTGAAATTGGAAATGTGAAAGAATACAGGTCAGTTATTTTACAGCTTGTCCTTTATTTTGGTATCTTCCGGACTAGACTCAGGAGTATGCATTTTAGCCGGGACACCGCAGAAGTCTGTCCTGTGTGACAATGTTAACATCGGCAACTCAGTGAAGGTGGTGCCTAAGTGCCTCCAAAGCAAAGATGCTACTTCTCGCGTTGAAATTAAGATTTGGGAGGAGACACCCTGACACTATGTGCATATTCTGTTTTCCATGAATTCTCCACTACTAGTTTTAGCAGCCACAGATTTCCTGTCATTCCTTCTAAATCATTAGATCTTCCATATTCACTGAAAAATAATTATTTTATCTTTCAGCATTCATTTACATATGTCCATATGTACTCATGGAGTCTGGCTTCGTGGGTTATGATTCATAGTTACAATGGTTTGTTCTGTTGCTCAACTGGTCCCAGATTTGACACCGGATTCCCCAGCCCTTAGGCCAGGGCTCCTTCTAGTGAAGAACGGTGTTTAGAAGCTAAGAGTGGGCACCGGGTGCTGCTGGGCATTGCCGGCAAGTAGAACACACACACGCATGTACACGCATGTGCACCCACACCCATCCACAGGCACTTCTGTCCCTGTCTACATCTGTCGGGAGCCACCAGCTTATACTTGCACCCCCTGCTGCAACCTAATCCCACGTGATCCATTCCAGGCTTTGGCCTTTTCTTATTTCTACCTCTTACCAAGAAAGAAACCTGGCACCTGCAGCACTCAATATATTCACTGATTTATTAAGCTTATTTGCTTAAGCCTGGAGATAAAGAAATGCTTTCAGAATTGCTATCTAATACCACGGTGAAAAATCTATCGAGTTCAGTGCTCATTTGTAATTATTTTTTCATTGTTTTTTTGGAAGGTAGGGAGTACAAAGTATACACAGTGAAATGTTCAGATCTTGAGTACACTTGGCGCATTTCGATAAATGGAAATCTATTACCCTAATCAAATCTTTTGCATCAAAGTTCCCACAAGTCCCCTCCCAGTCAATCCCAGCCCTCAAGAGACAGCCACTGTTCATTCTCGAGGAGTGTTCTTGGCGCTCTTCCGTCACCCGAGACTCGCATAGATTCTCCATTGTCACATGGACTCCACGGCGTGGTGTTCACTCTCTGCTCAGTTCAAGGCTCCTGGAACTCATCCCCGTTGTCTGTTTTGGTTTCAGCATTTTGTACGTTTTTCCTGATGGGAACTAGGACAATGTATGAATATATCAGAATTTGCTCATGTTTCTCCAGATGAGAGAGATTTATGTTGTTTCCCGTTCTTGGCTATGACAATTTACTCTGGAGATAATGTGCATTCTTTTACAAGGACACACATTTTCTGCTCTCCTTGGTGAACGTCTACAGCATACCTGCTGGGCCATATGGTAAGTGTACACATTTTAAAGAAACTGCCACACTTTGCAGAAGTGGCTGTGCCGTTTTAAGTATCCTTCCGTCTGAGATCCAGTCTGTCATATCTTCACCAACACCTGCTACTGTCCTCCCTTCTCCACTCTTGTGAAGGGGAACCTCGTGGGTTTAAGTTGTACTTACCCAATGACTCCCTGGGTGAGCACCTCTCATGGGCCACTGGGCATCTGTATACATCTGTTGCGAAGAGTCCATCTTGCATGCTTGCAAAATTCACATCATTTCTGGTTGGTTGTACATTTCCTAAAATGTTCTAAATAAGGCCCTGTATCTTCTGTACATCAAGCATCTCCCTGCTTCCAAGTCTTTATGCCTCTTAGTTCTCCTGACTCACTTCACAGACGAGGGACCCCGTGCGCACCATGCGAACCTGAAGCACGGAGAATGGCCATGCTCCCGACACCCCTGACTGTGGGCAGAGCTTCCCGGCTGCCACCACCGAGGAGGGGGTACAGCTCTTGTTTCTCAAGAGTGGCCTTTATCAAACGGAGAAAGTTCCCTTCTGTTCCTGATGTGATAGGAAATTCGTATAAGGACTATTAAATTTCAACAGATGTTTTCCAGTGTCTACCGAGAGGATAAAATAAATGGGTTTTCTGCTTTATTTTTTGTTAATGTGGTGAATTACATTGATTTTTGAATGATGAGCCAAATGTGCAATGCAAAACTACAGATCATGAGAACAAACTCTAAGTGTTCATGGTATTCTTATCCCTTTTACATATTTCTGGGTTTGATTTAGTAAGAATTTGTTCAAAGCTTTGGCATCTGTATGTCAATAAGAGTGAAAGGTGTGAGATTTTGCCTCGCATGCCAACTAACAAAGGGAGCCAACACCAGCCCAATGCACTGACGGAGCCGGCACATTTCCGGGCCAGAAACAAAGGGCTTGTCACACACAGTGGGGCAGCAGGACCCACTAACCCCTGTCGATATTCAGGATCACACAATGGGGCAGCGGGACCCACTCGCCCCCGTCAACACTCAGCAACGTCCTGTATCCCTGTACAACGACAAGATGTTATTTAGGCAAAACAAAATTAACGATCATGTAAAGAACTGCTTACATTTTTCTCTTCTGAGAAAATTTGTTCTTAGCAACCATGGCTCTCAAGGCACTCACTTGCACATTATACATAACACTGCTTGTGGCCAAAGTCATGGTACCTTCCTATTCTTAAATAATTTACCAAGAGTTCTGAAACGTGAGTATTTTAAAGAGAAAAGAGGTATGTGGCTTACCCCAGGCTAAGGAGTGAGTTAGTTGGACAATTCTTGTGAAATATGTGCTTTTTCTAATTAGAAAATCTGAGAACAAGGTATCAGTGTGAGTCTGTTATCTCCATGAAGGAGTGAAATGGATGCTGGGAAATTGAAGGAGCTTCAGAACGGGAATCTCACAACCTCAAATGGGGAGACCAGCAATTGGGAAAGCAGTCACTCTGATTCATGGAGTTTTCAGAGATTCACGTCCACTCCGTCCTGCATTTGAGCGACTTTTCTTCTTGTGATGTGGACCCGATAGAAGAGAGGTCCCACGTAGACATTCGGCATTTGTGAGGGTCTGGCACCGTGACTCACTTCTACAGATTTAACATGTTTGTGTATAAATTACAATGGCTCAACTCTATAAAAACTGATAGCAGTTATGGATCAATTCCCTCATTTCTCACTTGGGCCACACTTCCTGTTTCTGCAAGAACATATCGCTTGGCTAGAAGACACGATGTTGACATTGAAAGGAAAAAGGACCTTGTATAAAAATGATGTAGAGAATTCTTCTCAAAGGCCACTGGGACACACACTGTGTTGGTGACTAGCTGTCTACCAGCGCGGCAGCGAGAGAGACAGAGCTCCACTCATGAGCAGTCACGGCTCCAGTGACCCACACCAAGACCCCCAGGGTGATGAAAGGCCAACCAGCAGCCTTGGAACGGACACTTCCCTCCTGAAATAGCTTCCCGAAACACAACAAACAGTGATAATTGCAGGCATTTCTATGACTGGGAAGCAAGAAACCCTCCCAGTCCTGTTCCTTCTACACCACATCCAGAACAGGCGTACACCCGGTGTAGAAAGCTCCCAAGGCCTGAACAGATCATTCGATTCTAATTCAGACTGACCTAATCTCTGCAGTGCAGTCCTACAAACAGACTTTCAAAGAGTTACCAAACCACTACCTCAAACCTCATGCTTTCTCTGCTTCGAAAGAGGACATGCGGCTCGGTTTATACAGCCACCAGAACACACACAGGGTATTATCTTATTGCCCTTCAGTGCCAAGAAGAATCCTGTGGTCTCTCACGGTAAAAACAAAACCACAACCACCACAACCCAGCTTTTCAAGTTGCAGGGAGTTTTACAGCCTCTTTCTATGTCGTCTTCCTTTTTGCCCCAAACTGGATATTCTTTTTACTTTCTCCTTATTTCCTGAATATAATTTGATCAATATAATCAAAGTGCTTGTGTTAGAAGCAACTTTACTTAAAAAGAATGGAAAGAACTACATCAAAATATTAAGAGTAGCCATTTCAGGATGACAAGAGAACAATATATTGTTTTTGCTCATTCTTTTCAACATTTGCAAAGTTTTTTGCCTTGAGTGCAGTCACTTTTGCCATCAGAGGTTACAGTGCTTGATGGAATGAGGCCATGAAGCACACACACCACCGAGTTTCTAACACAGAGCAATCTGAGGAAGGATAGAGACACAGGAAAGGTTCATTTTAAAGCAATGCAGGCGTTTTTTCCATAAAGGCAAAAGACATTCTTAAAAATGTTTGCACCATACACAAGTCTGCTAAATTTAGTCAAAAAACAGAGAAAACAGTAACAGAAGAACACTTTAGCCCACAAGGAGACCAGCACACCCAGCTCGAGACCACTCCAGATGAGGAGTGGAGAGTGGTTTCCTCACATCTGACCCACAGGATTGGGTAACACGAGCAGGAGGGAAACATGGGGACCACAGAGTTGTCAGACTGTGGACTGCACAGCAAGAGACAGCAACACAAACTAGCGGAGTAATTAACTATTGTAAAAAGAGGTCCACATTCTATTTTAACCTGAAATCAGTGGCACGGGGACCACCACACCACCCTGCAGTTGCCTCCTCCCTCCCCCACACACAGCAGCCTCCTGGGACAACATCCTACTTCCAACTTGCAGTTGCCTCCCGTGCCACCCCCCCACAGTGGCCCCCTACAACATCATCCTACTTCCACCCTGCAGCTGCCTCCCATCCCCAACACACAGCAGCCTCCTGGGACAACCTCCTACTTGCTGCCCACAGCCTGGAGACCCCAAAGCATGGAGGAGCTTAGCGAGCCACACAGCATTCCCCCTTCACACCTGGGAAGTCAGCCCCTCACTGAAGTGGGTCCTGTGCCCACCAGCTGTGCACGATCAGAGGTGTGAGGTTACGGACCTGGTCACCAACTGTGCAGAGAGGCGTCAGGTCATGGACCTGGTCATCCGTTGTGCACGATCAGAGGTATGCAAGGTTCCAGACCTGGTCACCCACTATGCACAATCAGAGGTGTGAGGTGATGGACCCGGTCACCCGCTGTGTACGAATAGAGGTGTGTGTGGTTAGTGACCTGGTCACCAGCTCTGCACAATCAGAGCCACGCGAGGTTACAGACCTAGTCACCAGCTGCACCCAATCAGAAGCTTTTGAGATTAGGGACCTGGTCACCTGCTGTGCACAGAAGTGTGAGGTTATGGACCTCGTCACCCGCTGTGCATGATCAGAGGTGTGCGAGGGTTAGGGACCTGGTTACCTGCTGTGTCCAATCAGAGCCAGGCAAGGTTACAGACCTAGTCACCACCTGCGCCCAATCAGAAGCTTTTGAGGTTACGGACCTGGTCACCCACTGTGTGGGATCAGAGGTGTGCCAGGTTAGGGACCATGTGCGTAGTGATAGACCTGATCGGCAGCCAAGACACCTGACGTTTCCAGTGTCATCCCGGCTTCTTTCAAAACTGGAAAAGTCTTCAGATATTTCCCAAAAGCTTGTCCATCTTTGAAAACGATATGCGTGTGCACAGGTGATACCGATGACTGAAGATTGAAGGTTAGAGCATTCCAGCCCCATGCCCATGTCCCATCCCATCGGTGAAAACTTGAGCACAAACATCTCCCTCTCTGAAGCTCCCTGAACCCGGTGGCAGGCCTGGGACTCAAGGTCCAGTGTCCTGTCAGTTACACTGAACAAAATGTAATTCAACACTGGCCATGGGCCCTATGCTTTAAAAACCGCATAGAAACCTCCCAAAGAACTACAATCTATGAAAGCTTTCATGGCTAGTATTTTAGGACGACTGACCAATCTTGACCTAAATCAAAGCCGACACTGCCCAAATTAACTCTGACCCCAACTTCGTGCAAAGGCAGCCATCCCCTGGCCGTCGGTGTGACCAGCAGCCTGGGCACAGACAGGACCAGCGCCAGTCCCTCCCTGCACCTTAAACGGGCTTCTGAGCTGCTGTCCATGATCAGTGATGGTGATGCCCAGAGCAGTTTTCCAGGAAAGCAGGAAACCTTTCAGGTCCTCACCTCACGAGGATGGCCATGTATAAATCAACCACCTTTGTTACTGCCCTGCCATTCTCAAAGAGGGGATGGGTTAAACTTCTTCCTCCTCCACATGCCCAACACAAGGTACATCTGCCCCAGCACGAGGCTCATCTACTTAATCCCGGGAAACACACAACCCACAATCAGAGGCCGTTCACAATCAGAGGTCGCGCACAATCAGAGACCACACACAATCAGAGGCTGCACTGAGACCACACACAGAGACCACACACAGAGACCCACACAATCAGAGGCCACAAAGAGGCCAGAGGCCACAATCAGAGACTATACACAGTCAGAGGCTGTGCACAAGCAGACGCCACGCACAATCTCTGCAACCTCAACAGAAACTGTTTCTGATCATTCACCTGAGGCCACCAAGTTTAAATGAGAGGCCCAGGTTTTAAAAGACACAAGGAGTTCTCTGAAGGCAGACTCCGTGCATTCCACCATCAGCACCATTTGTGCCTGTCACAGTCAGGAAGAACCACAACCACGTCTCGGTGCCCTTGCAGTGCAGGGCGCTGCGTTTCTCCCCCTTTCCAAACCCGCGGCGGCTCCTG